>NW_010366583.1:289743-357386 GCF_000414095.1 Morus notabilis | reverse complement strand
ATCGTAATTTTTAATTATTTTAGTTATTATTTTAATAATATTATTATATTCTATATCATAATTATATAATATATAATATAATAATAGTTTTTTTTGTATTATATTAAATATAATAATAAATATATATTATACTGTAATTATATATATTATATTATATTATAGTATAATATAATATAGTCATAAGTTTTAACTATCCACAACAATTTAACCTCATAATTTACCAAACGCTATTATACTGATAATGAAACTAGCACAGTTACTAAATTATAGTTTACCAAACACTCAACTGATTTTTGTAACAGTTGCTTTTTTTTTCAACACAACTAAAAGTAATTTTTTCAAAATCTATAGCACTACCAAATTAAGCCCTTGTCCCACCAAAGCAATCTCGCTGCAAAATAATAACTGCGTAATTGTCCCTTTATTTATTATATATCGTTTCCTTGATTTTGTCCGATAACTTAAATTGGGAATTCAATTTTGTAACCGAGTTTGACTACAGGAAAACGATTCTCTAAGGATCATCTTGTTTGTTGGCAAATGGTATCATATGTGGTTTATTATGTCTTTAAAATTAGACACTACTTTAAGGCACATTTAACTTTGTTAAAACTCTTCTGTTATTTATTTATTTTTTCCTTTTTCGTTTGTATTTCGCTTGACATACGTTTGCTAGCGCCAATAACATTAGGCCTCTTTTTAGGACGAATGTAAGTGATGTGGATGTACATAATCGCAGTTGTTAAGAATTAGACATCTAAAAAACAAAACAAAAAAAACAAATTAAGCTCAGTGGAAATATATATATATATATATATCAGTCACTCGTTATAGTATTATACCGTGACAACCGTGTATGTATCGGAGCAATAACAAAACTCCACAACTTAACAACAGTAACATATCCATAACTGATCTCTGCATTCTATCCTTTTTCACTGTTCCTAAATTCTTAAGCTTGGTGTTCTTTTTAGTAAAATTCGTACATCGCAGCAAGCAATTGAGCAAACGAACCAAACTCTTTCCCGATTTGTCAATGGCTTTCTAAGGTTATCCGAAATATGATGCATAAATAGGCAATTGCTAGCTAGTGCTGTAATTTCAAACTTTCTACTGCATGCTGACTTAGTGGAGCTACCACTTCCCAGATTTTCCAAGCGATATATTAGTAAAGGGTCTCCAAAACAGATCTCCAATATATTGATATTGTGGTAACAAATAATTTACAGTCTGAATTTATCAAGCAAGTATGAGCCTTATAAATATTGTTTCGACACCAAATTAATTTAGTCCATTTTTGGCTCAAATAAATGATGAATGATAACAAGTAGACACACAACTCCAGAATTGATGTAACATATCAAAATATGGTCAACCAAAGCGGCCAATTATGTCACTTCAATGTTCATAAACAAAAACTCAAAATAGTGAATAACAGTTACGCGAAAGATATTCATGAACATAACCCACTACATATATATATATATATATATATATAGAGGGAGGGAGAGAGAGATCCGTACATGACCCCAGCTGATCAAGTGTGGCTTGAAAATGGAAATGCTTCCGTCCATATTAACATCCATAATGAAGCTCACGTCACGACTCATTAATATTTAATATATAAATCACATAATTCGGTGGGCATGAATTAATCTCCACCGCAGTAATGATGTTGGTCTTTTACTCGTGCAAAGGAAGGGAAGTGGGAGAGACTATATACACGCACTCACATTGACATTAGACACACACACACACACAAATATATATATATATATATATATATATGTTAGCAAGCAGTGGTATATACATCATGATCATACACTTATATGGATGATGGCGTCATCAGAAAATTTTATAGAATAATCAGTAATAATGAATGAAAATTGAAAACTGATGAGGAGGTAATTATATATGATGTGTCGTAATTGAGTGATCCATATTTGTTTGCGTGGCAGCGTGCTGCCGCTGCTGGCCACCCTTGGAACAGATTAGTCTCCGCGTGCCGCAATAGCAGTACCCACCTTATGTTGTGATCAGTACGTATATATATACATATATATATATAATATATACATAATACTTATATTTACACACACACACACACCACTTTTTGTTGCGTTAATGAAGAGAAAAGATGTTTTCGTTTTGCATATAGCTGACTTGTTCTAATATATGCCATCCATTAATATTTTTTTGGGTCTCTTTTTCGCGACTATATTAGCTAGCTTAATTAATTGATAAATATTATAGTTGTTAGTTCTAAACATAATTCAAATTTACATCAACATCATAAACAAAACAACCGACGACCGAACGACACCCCCTACTAAGACATAAGCCAAATCGGTACGCTCATAAAACTAAGAAAACGACACTGCAGCTTAAAACACAGATGATTTTTTTGGTTCTTTGGAGAAAAAAAAAAAGAAAAAAGAAAGAAAAAAAAAAAGAAGAAGACATGAACTAAACGACACAGCTTTGCTACCTGGCTTAAGACTGTTATCAAACGACTTATTATTAAACGACCAAACGATCATGAGACGCAAATATAATATGATATAGTGTTTTGATTATTAAAAAAAAAAATTTATTTGCATGCGAATAGCTAGGCATAAAATTTATAATTCAAAGGAAAATGTGATGCATTCTTTTAATTGACCGTTGAAAGTGCAGTATTTAACAGAAATTTTGAGAAGAAACACTAAGGCCCCGTTCATTTCGTTGATTTGAGTTTAGAATTCGAGTTTTGTTACAGTAAAAAGCTCTCACAAACAGTCACATCTAACTTTTTTACTACAGTAAAAAGCTTTCACATAAAGTTACATCTTAACTTGAATTAAAAACTCGAATCAGCGAACTAAACGGAAAAATCTTAAGCTTGGTGCCACGGTGTTCTCTTGTCATCTTTCTTCTTTTTTTTTTTTTTTTTCGTTTTCACCTAATTAGCAAGGAAAAATAAATTGTTAAGATATAGAAACTCAATGGAGCATTTCGGAGCAACAATGAACTTTCCTACTACGTACATTTTATCTTTATCAATATATATTTATTAAGACGTTACCATCTTTCTTATAAATAACTTATTAGTCGGTAGAGAATCCAAAATCTTCTTCGAGTTTGCAGATTCAGTATGATACATTGCATTAGCAAGGAAAAACAAAACGTCAAACAGATTTATATTTTCTTGTTTGTTTTATCCAAAATCCCAATCTAGATTACTGTAGTACTCTAAAATATTTGACTAATTAACTATTTCTCTGTATCTTTAAGAAGATTGTTACATCTTACATATATAATTAATTCACGCAATTACTATATATATATATGTATGTATATATATTAATATAGCTGATGATTACCAGTACTAGCCCACCAGATCTATATTTCATCAATTAGCCAATCAGTTGGCGACAAATGTTAAGATGTTTAGCAAGGCAACAATAAGTTAATTGTGGGAGTGTGGGAGGCTTCCTTTTCCAAAACAATTCCTTGAAACTCTCTCGCATTGCAAGTAGTATTGTCCATTTCTCATTAATAACTAATTAATACTACAAATCCCATGGTCTGTGGATATAGACAAAATCCCATTAATGTTGAACTAAGAAGATCTATTATAATTAATACCATGCACGTACAAATTGGGGGTTGATTTTTAGTTATTTTATTATTTCCGTAGTCAATTTTAACTAGTTATAAGAATCTACTGATTTTTATGATATGAGTTAATTAGATCAGCACTTAGATCAAAGTCTCTGATGGTTTATATTCAAGAAAGAGTTAAAATTCTGTCCATTTTTAGGTAATCAAATTTTATTTCGCTTAATTTGTAGATATTAGTCTTCCTTTCAAAACACGTTCCATAATATATATTTTCTTAAGTAAGAAACCAACATGTAATTTTGCTAATAACATTCAGAAAATATCTGAAATCATGAAAAAAAGAAAGAAAACATATATATATATATATGTATACATATATAAATTAATACAATGCACTAGAGAGAGAAAGAGAGAGTTCTCTTTGCATGTGAGAGAAGAAGAGGAGAGAGAGGCACTCCAATCAAGATATGGAGATGAAGGAAGGGGCTCGTGGCTGCCTATTAATCGTCCGACAAGTAAACAGCGAAATCGTTGATGCCCTTTCCTTGGTAGGCAAAAGCAAAGGCAAATGTTAAAAATTATTCAAAACAAAAGGGAAAAATTTTAAAAAAGAAAAAGAACCTTTAAAAAAATCATCATCATCTTGTTAAAAATATAAAAAAAAATAAAAAATAAACCTCCCATGCACACCCAAGTTTGGAAATTAATGTGTAGTCAAATTTATGGTCTTACTCCTAACTCTTTCTGTATCATCAACTTGTCGAATAAACTTTGATTACCCCAAAAATCCACCAACCCAACAAGCACTCTTCCCCCCCTAACCATGCATGTGATCAGAATGAGTACCCTCGTGAGCTCTTTATTCTTCCCTCATTTCTTTTTTCTTTTCTTTTTTTTTTTTTTTTTTTTTTTTTTTTTTTTTAATTTTCATCATATATATTTGACCAACCAAAGAAAGATCTATATATATAATTACCCTTTATAACATATAATATGCTGATCATGTATTAGGCATACATGGCGCTCCCACCATATTTATTTATCTCTAATTGCACCATCACCACCGCATGCATCTCTTCAAAAGTCAACGTTCTCATATAGTCAACGCAATATGCACTTCGCCCTTCCTTCTCCTTTGCCTCAATTTGAACACTGCAACATCGTGGGTTCACTAATACCATTCACAATCACAAAACACAAATGAGAAAGAAACTGATCGGAGAATAAAGAAAAGGAAAATAATGAGTGGTTTTTAGCTTAGGTCACGGGTCAAACAATATTATCAAAATCTCAAGTTTATTGTAAGCTGAAATTTTCTATTATTTGATTGCAAATTGCTTTAAACAAGCCGTTCTGAGCCCACCATATTATGCCAAGTAACCAATGTTTACATGCTACAATGCACCACTATGTGAATAAAAGCATTGACTAGGATCAATGTTTTGGAAACCGACACTTGAAAGCGTTGCGTGGCCAATTTGATTGGTCTAGATGCACTGGTGGTAAGCCTATATATAGTCGTTATTACTTTAACAAATTTTATACATGAAACATTTTAGATTATATATTTAAAAGTTTGTCTTTACATCTGACACCCGAATCAGTCATGTATGTGTAACTCTTTTCATATCCATGTAACATTATTTGTTTGTGTTTGTGTATGTGTAACACATAATTTGTTTTAATTTGTTTTAGTGTAACATTTAATAAATATAATCAAACAAATCTAACATTGAATGTTGACATATAGAAAAAGTTACATATATGAACATACGATGTTACATGTACATAGAAAAAAAGTTACATTTATCGGACTCTAGGGCTATTAGACTTAATAAGATTTTGTCTATATATATTATATGTTTTTGTATAATATATATTTCTGTTATATTAATTAACCATGGATTTAAAAATTGTATCACGTTGATAAGCATCCGATGTGAAGTCTGGACTGTATTTGATTAAAGGGGAATGGTTTAATTAATTTTTCTGCAAGGATAAATAGAAATAGCGATTTTGAAAATTGTCAGAGCATGCACAAAAGAGACTATACTAATATCATTCACCATTATTATTTTTTCCTTTTTTCTCTTTTCTTTTGGGGAAGTAAGAAGGTCAAAAAGTTTCAAAAGTTTGCGAACTTGGGATGGGAAATTGATTTGATTTATAAATTGCATGTGCATTAGTTGGAAGGTCATTTTCCAAAATGACTTGTTTTAACTTAACTGTTATATACTGTTATGAAGTTGATGCTTTTCATATGTCTAAATTCGAATCATCCATAAACTATCGATCGATTCTGTCAGTAGTCATTGTCGTTTATGCTCTTTAAGCTAGAGAACATATAAATTTGGTTGTGTTACGTACAGTGATATAGACATTTAAATGTCGTAGGAAAGGCAGAGAGGGCTAGCTAAGAGAAAATATTATTTTGTTGAGAGGTGTTACAATGCATTTGACCCCTACAGAAGAATAAAGAATAGTTTTTCTTTTTAATGGAAGAATAAAGATAGTTCAATACAACAAATGATAATATAGATAATATGGTGGTCTTTTTTCTTCTTAATTTGCAATTATATCATGATATGCGACCATTTAAGATTGACTTTTTGAAAACATTTTAATAACTCTACAGCTAATTACATGAACAAAATTGAGTATCCCCGAGATCTTTACTTCTAAATGACTTTATATATGTATGATGCATATATATATATATGTATATATAGGTAGGGGCGTACGTTTAGTACCCAACATATATCAACAAACCAAGTTAGTTAATTATGGGGGAAAAAAAAAAGAAAACAAATATGCTTCACTTAAAATCAAGGAAGAAAAGCCAATAATTATATGGCCCTCCTCTAATTTAGGAAAAAAACAGCATCTAAGAAAAAGCGTTCCCCTTTATTTTATTTTATCTTATATTTCCCTTTGCACATCCACAACAATAGAAAAGGCAAAAAAAATAAATAAAAAATAAAAAATAGTACAGAAGCAAAGATGATTCTACATTCTTTCAAAAGCGTCTGAAGCTTCATCTTGAAACGACAAGGCAAACCTTTAATTACAGACCTATCACGCGCCATCACTGCATGTGGGTGTTTGTCCAACATTTTTTCTTTTCTTTTCTTTTCTTTTCTCCCTCATTAACCTCTCTCTCTCTCTCTCTCTCTCTCCTCTGGTTTTTTCTTATTAGACTACATCTGAAACACTCGAAACATCCCACGAGCTTTACACCTCTTTTATCCTTATCTCCTCTGCATCTCCCACTCTTCAATTATTCCTCCCATTTCCACTCTCTCTTCCTCTCTGATCATTTTCCTTTGGTTTCTCATATTCAAACTCATTAACAAATAAACTTTCATCCATAACCATAATATTATACTGTTATACATACAATTAAATGGCGCTTGAGACTTGGCTGATAAAGGTAAAGACTGCCATATCAAGCAGTTTCGACGTAGTAAGATCCTCTCCCCACCATCACCATAATAATCATCGCCATCACCATCATCCGAAGCCGGTGAAGAAGTCAAATGTCGGCGTTTTGGCCTTCGAGATCGCGGGCCTGATGTCGAAGCTGATCCACCTATGGCAGTTCCTTTCCGACAAGAACATGATCCGCCTCCGCAACGACTCCATCTCTCTGGAAGGCGTCCGCAAGATCGTCTCCAACGACGACGCCTTCCTCCTCAGCCTCGCCTGCTCCGAGACCCTCGAGAATCTCCGCCTCATTGCCAAATCCGTTGCCAGAATCAGCGCCAAGTGCGAGGACGCCACTCTCCGAAACTTCGACCGCCTCTTCCACGACTTCGCCGACTCCGGCCGGGACCCCCACGCCTGGGTCCTCACCTGGAAAGACATGGAGACCAAGCAGAAGAAGATGGACCGCTACATCACCGTCACCGCCACGCTTTACAGAGAAATCGATGAGCTCTCAGTCATGGAGAGCACTCTCAGAAAGGCCTTGCAGAGCTGTGGTACTAATATCAATGGAGATCTTCAGTACGAGAATAATTCGATCAAGGACCAGAAAATCATCGATCTTCAGCAGAAGATTCTGTGGCAGAAACAAGAGGTTAAATACCTAAAGGAGAGATCTTTATGGAGCCGAAGCTTCGACACAGTCACTTCCGTTCTCGTCAGATCGATCTTCACCATTCTCGCCAGGACGAAGCTCGTCTTCGGCATCGGATCACCGAATTCCCCGGTCCCACCTTTCTCCCTTCCCCGAAGCCTTTCCGCTTCTGCTACAGTCCATCCATCCGACCAAAACCCGACATGCCACGGCCATTACGTTTCCGGGCCGCTAATCCGGTCCACTGACCAGCAAAAGCCCGGCGCAAGCCCAAGAAAGGAGTCCAACACCGCCAATGGGCCGTTATTCTTCGAGTCGAACTCGAAGCTGCTGAAGCCGCCGGCGACGACGCTGGGCGCGGCGGCGCTAGCGATTCACTACGCGAATCTGATAATCGTGATGGAGAAGATGATAAAATCGCCGCAGCTTGTGGGCGTCGACGCGAGGGACGATCTGTACTCGATGTTGCCGAGCAGCGTGCGGGTGGCGCTGAGGGGGAGGCTGAGGGGCGTGGGGTTCTCGGCGAGCGACCCGGTGCTCGCCGGAGAGTGGAGGGAGGCGCTGGGGAGAATCCTGGCGTGGCTTTCGCCGCTCGCACACAACATGATCAAGTGGCAGAACGAGCGGAGCCTCGAGCAGCAGAATCTCGTGCCCAAAACGAATAACGTTCTTCTTTTACAAACCCTCTTCTTCGCCAACAAAGAGAAGACTGAAGCCGCCATAACCGAGCTTCTCGTCGGGCTTAACTACATTTGGAGGTTCGAGAGGGAGATGACCGCGAAGGCGTTGTTCGAGTGCAACAACATAAACTTGCTCAATTTGCAAAGTTCCACGTTTAAATAACTTTTGTTTTTTTTGTTTTAGTTTTTATGGTTTTAATTTTATGGTGGTTGGTTTTGGATCGAGGAGTAATTTTCTGATCTTTGAGGGGCAATGAGTTTTGAGTTCGACCCTGATCATAATATCTGTATATTGGGTAATGAATATAGACTTTGGTATCATGTAAGTCGTCAGATTTTTGAGTAATCAAAAGGAATGCATGGGTTTGCAATGATAATTTTCACGTTCTCGTGTGAAAATATTTGTCCATCATTTGTTTTAATTGCTATTACGATTTTCTCTCATACATTATTATTCTTATTATTAGTAGCATTGTTATGAATGCAGATAGATTCAGTTAAAACTTGTTTGTAGTATGTTAAACCAACGAAATAATTTCAATTTCAAAACCAAATTCAAACATAGACTACTAGAGGCAGTTGAGTGGAGATAAGAAGTGTGGGTCCTATTTTCTTAGACTATGATTTAGCTGCGGAATAATCTTACAGAGCTCAGTGCTGTTTGATGGTAGGAGGAGCTAATTATAACCACTGTTCTTTTTTTTTATTTTTTTAATCTTATTATTATATTGCATGATTCTAACACCCATCTAGTCTACTGTTGAATGTAGACCACGCAAATGGGAATTAGAGATTTTATTTTTTATTTTTATTTTATAAGGGAATCGATTAGAGATTTTGGACTATTATACTTGTACATACCTGTATGGCAGTATGAGATTATTAAATTTGAATCCGTTTCTCGGGATGGATCACCAAAAGGATACTTTTAAAGTAGCTTTAAGCATGTATTGTGACATTTTTCACATTTGTAATTCGTGGAAATATGATAATTTTATAAAGAGAACGGGAAATCCCAGTGACTCTAAAAATGCCCACGAGAAAACCAAGTCGATGAACAAATAATTTCAAGAGCATAAAACTATTAAGGAGCACCAAAAAAAGTTAAAAAAAAAAAAATGAATTTAAGCGTTGGCGCCTTTTTTTTCTTCATTATTTTGTTTTTCTCCGTGATAAGCTAATGTCTCTATTGTCTTGCTTTAATTCCCTAGAAAAATAAAGGTAAATAAATAAACAAATCTCTTGGCTTTACAAGTGGTTTCTCTCTCTCTCTGGTTTTTTTTTTTTTTTTTTTTTCCCGTTTCTTAAAGAGCTTTTTTTGTTTGTTAATTAGGACCCATCGAATAATTAATAATCAACAACTTAGTATGGAAAAGTTTCGTTATCGGATGAGAAGAAGGCCATATTGATGAGACGACCACCTCACGAATTCTTTTATATATATATATATATATATTTTTTTTTTTTTAAATTTTTTTCCCCATTTCTTTTTCTCAAACCGCCACACTTTAATTATGGTTAGGTGGCTAATTGAGTCAATAAAATTTGATTGTGTATGTATATCTAACATGGGCAAATAATAGGCAGATATTATTTGTTGGAGAACCACCACCTGGCCCCGAATTATAAAGAGAGAAAATTTTATTTTCTGAGATTTCCTGAGATCTGTGCGAAGAAAAATGAGCTTCTCCAAGCATTGATTTGAAAGTTGAAGGTCCTCATGGGACCCAGAAATTTGATTGTAATTGGACCGTCCAATTGGATTAGGTACTTAAATATTATTGGGATATTGGCTAGTATAGGTTTTGGATGCCGAAGAAAGCGTCGTTTGGTTGAAGGATTCGTTCTCTGATTCGAATTATGGTTTATGGTTCGTTATAGTATTTTTTCTCACAAAAAATACACGTAAATCGAAAATAATTCTAATCTCATGGTTCTAATCCATAAACCAAACGGGCTTATGTCAAAATAACATAAGGAAACAAGATAATTTCCATTACAATTATAGGGCCTATAATTTTCAGTTATACAAAAAATGAAAATCAATTCTAACTCTGATGGACACACACGTATTCATGCACCTAATCTTAAGATCTCTGAAAAATATGAGAAATCCAATTAAAAGCTAGTGAGCAGTACTTCAGCTGGAAAAAAAAAAAAAAAAAAAAAAACAACCTGTGTATTCTTGGCACACATAAGTTTATTTATTTATTTGCTTATTTTTGTTTCCCCCAGTGGTTTACTCAATTTACCATTATATTAGATTAAGAATAAAGACTAAACTAAATTAATACGTAAACAATGTCAATTAAAGATGAGGATCAGTAAAACTTTCAAATCTCCAAAGACGTTCTTTTTTTTTCTTCACAAAGTTGGGTTTAATATTAGATATGCAGGACATATTCGACTTTCAAATTAATGTCCGAATCCTATTAAAAGAGTAAAAGTTGCATACCGTAAGGAATTACGTGGAAAACCTTATGTAAATATACTATCTATTTGGATAGTAACAAATTAACTAAAAATTCTAAAAAAAAAAAAAAAAAAAAAAAAAAAGGGGGGGAAAAAAAAAAAATAAAAAAAAAATTTAAAAAAAAAAAAAAAAAAAAAAAAACAGGCAGGGAGAGGAGTATTTATTTTTTTATTTTTTTTTATAGGAGTTTCAATTCATTAAGGACATGCCTTTTGCGCATAAAACAGATCAATCCCAATTTAATTAGGAGAATCTCTAGAACTTTCCTTGAAATAAAATCCAACTCAAAATCGTACTTAAAATATAATTCAAACAAATTCATACTTCACAAACTTCCCCACCAACACTATAAATATGAATAACTTCAACCCCCAGTCCATATAGACTCATTACTTTGCAAAGTAATATACCAGAATATTCGTCTGATTTAAACGCCAATTAATTAATAAGTGATCTTTAAGAAAGCAGAAGATAATAAAGCGAAAATTAACTAGTTCTGTACGGTTGCAAAAGATTATTAGATGATCAATATGGAAGCGATTCTCTGCACTAATGGTTGCGGCTTCTTCGGAACAGCTGAGAACCGAAACATGTGTTCCATGTGCTACAAAGAGTTCCTCAAGAGAGAGATCATTGCCGTGAGTTTGAAGCCGACAATCACGACCGTTGATCAACATGATGATCATGCATCGTCTTCCCTAGCGTCCAAAAACGACATCGTTGCTCATGTTTCTGAAATCAATGCGCAATTGAGGGAATTGAAAATTGGGAAAAACCGGTGCAAGAGCTGCAACAAGAAGGTGGGGTTAACGGGGTTTAACTGCCGGTGCGGTAACTTGTTCTGTGGAAGGCACCGGCTACCGGAGGCTCATGCTTGCAACGTCGATTACAAGACCGTCCCCCGCCGGAATGACCAAGATCTGGCGGAAACCATAAAGAGTGATAAGTTGAAGTGGAGAGCTTAAAGATGAAGAATAGTTTTTTTTTTTTTTTTTTTTTTTTTTTTTTTTTTTTTTTGTGTGTGGTTCTAATTCTATTGCTTGTAACTCAAATTTTTTCCAACTGTTGATTTTGTTACAATAAGAGAGAAATAATCGTGATTAACCGTACAAACATAATTTTATGATTCACATATCCTATGTTGATCTGTCTGAATATTTCAAAGACAAAAATTTGGATAATAAGCCTAATAGAAAGGTCATACATGGCAAAGTAAAAAAAAAAAAAAAATTTGTGTTAAATGGGTAAGCCTAATCACTCCAAAGATGCAGCGGTTAAGCATAAACTTTAAAGTTTAGTAGCAAAGTTTTCTAACCCACTTCCGTTTCCCTCGATATAAGGAACAATATTACAATAATGAATACAGAGGTCAAACATCGTGTTAAATGGGTTTAATTTTCTATATTTAAAATACTAATTTAAATGACAGATATTAATTAGTATAATAAATGTGTCGCACTTAGTTTAAAATTTTCTAATATGTTTAATAAATGGATAGTATTCAGGTTATTTTTTTTATCACGATTAAAAAAAAAAATTGATCCAGTGTCACAGAGCATTAACACAAATTGTCCTCCCTATTACCAAATAAACCCTGTGTTCATCAGTCCCATTTTAAAGACCCAAAATTTGGATAAATTGTGTCTTGTCAAAATAACACATGGAAACAAGCAAATTAGATTCACAAAATATTTAGGGCATAAAATCTACATTACAACTATAGACAAAGTAATTATAGATCTCCATAGAAAGAAGAGGAATAAAATTAAAAGCTACTGAGCAGTATTTGAGTTCGAAAAACAAATAGAACGCTACTATTAGGCTTTGGATTTTGTGCTCCACGGCAGCTCGCACAAAGATAAAAAGTGGGACCCACTGCTGGAACCCACCAGCTATACATGCCAAATATGTTAGGCAGAGAGATGTGTATTCTTCCTATACATAAGTTATTTAGGGCTCCTTCTTTTCTACTTTTTGAGTTAGGTGGTTTGATTGTTGATTTTGAATTGAATTTGAATTATAATTTGAGTTAAAATTATAATTTGAGTTTGTATTTATTTGTGTACATTTGAGTTATGGTTTGAGATAAGAATCTTTTTGAGTTTGTATTTGAGTGAATCAAAACTTGAATTTATATTTTGATAGTATTTTAATAAAAACTCAATGCTGATGAAAAATTTTAATAGGGTATATGGGTAGGGTTTTATTCATCTTTTCGTTGTCAACGCATAGAAAAAAATCATCTCAATCATAATTAAAACGAAAAAGTTATAGCATTTTTAATAATAGAAAAAATACTGTTCATTAATTTGAGTTCGAGTTGAAAGGAAAACTTGAACTCGAGTTTTAGTCCCAAACTCGAATTCAAACTTAAAAGAACATGAACTTAAATAAAATTATAACTCGAGTTATTTTTTTTTTTTGAGATTTTAACTCAAAAAAAGGGCTGCCGAACAACCCCTTAGTTTTTTTTTTTTTTTTTGAAAAGTTGAAAATTTTATTTTTAAGAATCTACGAATCTAGATTTTTATTTTTTATTTTTAATAAATATTTTTTATTAATGTAATTATTTAATTAAAAGGGTTACGATTAAAAGTAAAAAATAAAAATTATGACTTATATATTTTTAAAAAGTAGTATACGTTATGTTTTTTTTTTTTTTTTTTTTTTTTTTTTAGTTTCTCCTAGCAGCGGCTTAGCTGCCTTAGGCCCAGGGGCAGTTGTGGCCTCAACCTAAGGGGCTACCTTCAACTTTTGCCCCCAAAAGTTATTTTCGTAGAAGTTTTCTTTTGATTTGCCCTCCTGAGACTTTTTTCATTGCAGTTTAAACGTTGATATTTCTAAAAAGTTTCTATTATCCCTCATATTTTGGCTTTTAAGAATACTTCATAATTTTTTTTAATGTTTCAATTACACCCTAAAATTTGACTTTTAAACAAACTCATTTTTAAAATTTCATATTTTAAATAAAGAAAAAATCAACTACCCTGCTATATAAATTCCTAATTTTGTATATTCCAAATTTAAAATGTGAATTGAACTAAATTACATACTTGATTAAATTTAAAAGAAGAAAGAAAAGATACAAATGAGTAGAAGAAGATAAAAGAGAGAGAACAAGTTAGAAAAAAAATAGTTACAGTATTAGTTTTGTTAAAAACTTTCGTTTATTCCCTTAAAAAAAACAAAAAAAAAAGGGTTTAATTCACGTCCTTGAAATTTTTTCCTGACGCCGCTATTGAATATATATGCGTATATTTCTTGGCTGCACACCTAGTATTTTTATTTTAAAAAAAAACACGATTTATTAGATTAAAAAAATTAAAAGATTAAAGCAAATTATTATTTTATTAATATCACTTTAAGATATTAGTTGATTTTTTAAGAGATTGTTTTGAGTATAATAAAAAAGTACAATCGTGTTTATTAATTAATATATTATAATATTATTGATAATTACTAAAAAATGAAAATAGAAAAGTGAAAACAACTTTTAACTGTTTTCTATTTTTTTCTCAAAAATTATTCTCACTGTTTTCGTTTTCAAAACATTTGCTAAATAAATTTTGTTTCATTTTCATTTTTTACTTCTTAAAAACCGTATTTAAAAACGGTTCTAAACACGCACCAAATCTCCAAAGACGTTCTTTTTTCACAATTAAAGTTGGGCAGGGTATATTAGACTTTCAAATTAATGTCCGATTCCTATAAAAAAGAAGATAGCAACTCGAAGTTGTATGAGAAAAGAAATATGTAAGTGGGAAACCTCACCTAAATAGAAAAAGGTATTTAGATACATAAATTAACTAAATCCCTTAAAAAGATAAAAATAAATAAATAAATAAATAAATAAAACAACTTAATTATAGTAAAACAGACCAGAGGTCGATTTTGAATGCGACACCCTTGTGCATGTCAAAAGCTAATTCATCCCTACTTAATTAGGAGAATCTCTAGAGCTTGTCTTAAAATAAAATCCAACTCAAATTCAAACTGATCAAAATAAAATCTGACTCAAACACATATATACTTCACAACGATCACCACCAACCTCTATATATATGGTATGTTTACCTATACATAATTGGAATGAACATGAATCGGAGTTGGCAGGATTCGGAGTGGGTAGGATTCGGAGTGAGAAATCGGAGTCAGAATAAACTGTTTACTTAGTGATAGGATTCGGAATCGGAGTCATTTCAAATCTCATTCATACGTTTATTTACACTCAGAATCGGAATGAAAAAGTGTAAAAGTACTAATATACCTTTTAAATCAATTTGATATTTTAAATTTAAAAATATAGTGTACTTATTATATTAAAATTAATCATAATTAAAATATTTTGTGTAATAATTGGGTACTAAAATAATAAATATATGTTGCATTTATTATTTTATGAAATTTATTTTTAATTGTGTATTTATAAGTAAAAAAAGGGTATCTAGTAAATTAATATTAATATTAGGAATGAGAGTCTCAATCTCAAGAGGGGACATGGGAGTGCCAATCTCATTCTTCAATCCCAAATTTGAGTGACGCCCACCAATCTCACTCTCATTCCAGGATAAAAAAGAGCAAGTAAACATGAGATTGACTCTCATTCTCCACTCTCATTCTTCAATCTTGGTAAGTAATATATACAACTCCACCCCATAGTCATGGACTCATTACTGCAAAGTAGTACAAGAATATTCGTCTAATAAGATCAGAGGCCAATTAATTTACAAGTGATTTTACGAAATTAGGAGTCCGAGATCATAATAAAGCGAAAAATAACTAGTTTTGTACGTGTGCAATTGCAAAAGATCGATTAATATGGAAGCGATTCTCTGCGCCAATGGTTGTGGCTTTTTTGGAACTGCTGAGAACCGAAACATGTGTTCCATGTGCTACAAAGAGTTCCTCAAGAGAGAGATCATTGCCGTGAGTTTGAAGCCGACAATCACGACCGTTGATCAACATGATGATCATGCATCGTCTTCCCTAGCCTCCAAAAACGACATCGTTGCTCATGTTTCTGAAATCAACGCGCAATTGAGGGAATTGAAAATTGGGAAAAACCGGTGCAAGAGTTGCAACAAGAAGGTGGGGCTAACGGGGTTTAACTGCCGGTGTGGTAACTTGTTCTGTGGAAGGCACCGGTTACCGGAGGCTCATGCTTGCAACATCAATTACAAGACCGTCCCTCGCCGTAATGACCATGATCATCTGGCTGAAATCATTCAGGCTGATAAGTTGAAGTGGAGTGGAGGGAGGGCATAAAGATGATATAAATGTTTTTTTTTTTTTTTTTTTTTTTTTTTTTTTTTTTTTTTAAATTTAGATTATGCATGGAAGGGTATATGGTTCTAATTATATTGCTTGTAACTGAAATTTTTTCCAACGGAGAAATAATTGTGATTTGTTATTTTGTGTTTATTTACGTAATTTATCTATCAGAAATTTTACAATCGTCTTGCTCTATTATGCATGAAAAAAAAAATTAAGTTAATTAATAAAGAGATAGCCAGTAATTGTTATGTTTATTTCAACTATATATGCATCGGTACATACTAAACGTTACAAACATAAGTTGAGCAAAAAAAAAAAAAAAGACATAATTTTATGATTTATATATCCTAATGTTGATGAGTCTGAATATTTCAAAGAGTTTTGATAACTTAAGTCTAATAGAAAGGTTATAAGTGGCAAAGTGAAGAATTGCTTCGACAAAATAATGCAGATTAATGAAGTGTATTTGTTGCAGTAGATTTCTCTTTGAAGGCACGGATATTCACTCTAATACTCTGTATATTCCACTAATAACCGATAAAATACATAGGACATTGTGTTGTCAATAATTATTTTTTTTCTCCTCTTTTTGCGATAGATAGAATGTTCTCGTCACTTGGGCCGAAGAACATGAGACTGGATTTTTCACTTGAAGGTCAGCCACAAGTAGATAATCTGCAAAGGGCTCTCCTCTAATTTCGCAGAAGGAATTAGGCCTGAAAATAATGTGTAAGAAATAACACTACGTGACGTAATTAAAAATCACAGTTTTTTAGAAATCTTAAGAACAATATAACTACATGTTAATTATTGTATTGATTTTATCCTACACAGTTACATAGTAATTGATTTTAGTTTTCTCTTTGTAGACGATATATGTCTGAATTACACGAGAGAGAGAGAGAGAGAGAGAGAGAGAGAGAGAGAGAGAGAGAGAGAGAGAGAGAGAGAGAGAGAGAGAGAGAGAGAGAGAGAGAGAGAGAGAGAGAGAGAGAGAGAGAGAGAGAGAGAGAGAGAGAGAGAGAGAGAGAGAGAGAGAGAGAGAGAGAGAGAGAGAGAGAGAGAGAGAGAGAGAGAGAGAGAGAGAGAGAGAGAGAGAGAGAGAGAGAGAGAGAGAGAGAGAGAGAGAGAGAGAGAGAGAGAGAGAGAGAGAGAGAGAGAGAGAGAGAGAGAGAGAGAGAGAGAGAGAGAGAGAGAGAGAGAGAGAGAGAGAGAGAGAGAGAGAGAGAGAGAGAGAGAGAGAGAGAGAGAGAGAGAGAGAGAGAGAGAGAGAGAGAGAGAGAGAGAGAGAGAGAGAGAGAGAGAGAGAGAGAGAGAGAGAGAGAGAGAGAGAGAGAGAGAGAGAGAGAGAGAGAGAGAGAGAGAGAGAGAGAGAGAGAGAGAGAGAGAGAGAGAGAGAGAGAGCCGTATAGCCTAACCACTTCAAAGATACAGCGGGTAAAGCATAAACAAAGTTGAATTACACGAGAGAGAGAGAGAGAGAGAGAGAGAGAGAGAGAGAGAGAGAGAGAGAGAGAGAGAGAGAGAGAGCCGTATAGCCTAACCACTTCAAAGATACAGCGGGTAAAGCATAAACAAAGTTGAATTACACGAGAGAGAGAGAGAGAGAAAGAGAGAGAGAGAGAGAGAGCCGTATAGCCTAACCACTTCAAAGATACAGCGGGTAAAGCATAAACAAAGTTAGTAGAGCAAAATTTTCTAACCCACTTCGGTTTCCCTCGTTCTAAGTAACATCACATGAATCAATACATAGGTCAAACGTGTCATAATCATGTCATCGGTCATAATTCCGTCAATTTTATATATTCTACATACTAATTTACATGTACATGTTATGCGGGGTTAATAGTAATTTTAAGCAGTGTAATGAATGTGTTGTGCTTAGTTTGGATACGTTTAATAAATGAATAATGCTCGGATTAATGTGTTTGACATGATTAATAAATATATTGACACGAGCTCAAGTTAATAACACAAATTGTTCCTCCAAATACTAAATATGCCCCACTCCAATTTTAAAGACAAAAATTTTAGATAACTTGTGTCTTGTTAAAATAACACGTGGAAACAAGCAAATCATATTCACCAAATATTTAGGGCATAAAATATATATTACAACCATAGGCAAAGCAATTTTGGAAAATTGAAAGCTATTGAGCAGTATTTCAGCTGAAAAAAATATAAACTCTAATATTAGGCTCCAGTTTTGGGGCTCCACAGCAGCTCCACACACAGAAAAAAAAGTAGGCTCCACAGTTTGGACCCACCCTTTTATACATGTCAAATATAGAGCTCTAAGTTTAGGCCGACTTAAATGAGCCGGCTTAAGACCCGCTACTATTAGCTCGAGTCCGATATTAAATTTTTTGAATTTAGGGTCGGGCTGAGGGTGGTCGGGCCAGCCTGACCCGAACATTATATTTTTAAAGTTTTTTTTTTTTTAAATGCATTATGAAATTTTAGCCTTAAACTTTTTGAGCTTAGGGCTAAGCTCAACCGACCATCTCTGTTTTAGGGCCGAGCCGGCCCAATCTGAAATTTCTCTTCAAGATCGTCAGCGGAATCAAACGGCCCAAACTTACACTTCTAACCAAATATGATGGGCAGAGTTAGTGTGATGCGAAGTCCGAAAGCTTTAGGTAAAAGAATCATGTGAATTCTTGGTACTCATAAATTTTTTTTTACAAGGGGTGTGAATTTGCTTATTTCCGTGGCCACCTTCAACTTTTACCACCAAAAGTTATTTTCTCATATCTCTAAAAAGTTTCTATTTTTATTAGCCCTCATATTTTGACTTTTAAGAATACTTGTACTTCACTTTCTTAAAAAAAAAAATGTTACAATTTTACCCTAAAATTTAAATTTTAAACACTCATATTTAACATTACAGATTTCAAATAAAGAAAAAATCAATTACACTAATATATAAATTCATAATTTTGTATATTTTAAATTTTAAAATGTGAATTAAACTAAATTACATACTTGATTAATTTGAATTTTGAAAGAAGAAACAAACGATACAAATGGGTAGAAGAAGATAAAAGAGAAAGAAAAGTTTAAAATAAAAAAATAGTTATGGTAGTAGTTTTGTTCAAAACTTTAGTTTAATTCACGTACTCCTCTTGAAATTTTTTTATAGCTCTTCCACTGAATATATATTTACCAGTATATATATCTTTCACCACTCGCCTAGTACTTTTCTTTCTTCAAATAAGAAAAGCGCGATTTATTAGATTAAGAAAATTAAAAGATTAAAGAAAATTATTATTTTACCAATGTCAATTAAAGATATTGATCAGTGAACTCCAAATCTCCAAAGACGTTCTTTAATTTTTCACAAAGTTGGGCAGGATATATTCGACTTTCAAATTAATGGCCGATTCTATTCAAAATAAGAAAGTTAAGTTGTATCCAAAAAAGGAAATACGTACGTGGAAAACCTCACGTAATTTAGGAAAGGTACTGAGATACATAAATTAATTAAATCCCTTAAAAAGATACTAACAAAAATAAAACAAATTAATTATAGTAAGACAGACCAGAGGTCGAATTTGAATGCGTTATGCACACCTTTAAGCATATCAAAAGCTAATTAATTCCTAACCATCTCCAGAACTTTCCTTGAAATAAAATCCAACTCAAATTCATATATAAAATCAAACTCAAACTCTATAGTCTATATATACCACTCCACCCCATAGTCATAGATTCATTACTGCAAAGAAGTAGAAGAATATTCGTCTAATTAAAGGTCACAAGCCAACTAATTAACAAGTGATCTTTAAGAAATTAGCAGGAGACCGAGATCATAATAAAGCCAGGAATAACTAGTTCTGTACGCGTGCAAATTGTGAAAGATCGATCAATCAATATGGAAGCGATTCTCTGCGCTAATGGTTGTGGCTTTTTCGGAACTTCTGAAAACCGAAACATGTGCTCCATGTGTTACAAAGAGTTCCTCAAGAGAGAGATCTTTGCCGCGAGTTTGAAGCCGACAATCGCAACTGCTGATCAGCATGATGATCACGCATCGTCTTCTCCAGCGTCCGAAAACGACGTCGCTCGTGTTTCTGAAGTCACTGCGCAATTGAGGGATTTGAAAATCGGGAAAAATCGATGCAAGAGCTGCAACAAGAAGGTGGGGCTGACGGGGTTTAACTGCCGGTGCGGTAACTTGTTCTGTGGAAGGCACCGGTTACCGGAGGCTCATGCTTGCAACGTCGATTACAAGACCGTCCCCCGCCGGAATGACCAAGATCTGGCTGAAATCATTCAGGCTGATAAGTTGAAGTGGAGGGCATAAAGATGATGAAAAAAAAAAAAAAATTTTTTTTTTTTTTTTTTTTTTTTTTTTTTTTCAATTTAGATTATGGAATAGGAGATATGGTTCTAATTATATTGCTTGTAACTGAAATTTTTTCTAACTGAAGATTGTTATGATAAGAGAGAAATTGCAATTTGTTATTTCACGTTTATTTACTTAAATTGTCTGTCAGAAATTTTACAATTGTTTTGCTCTATTAAGCCCCGTTCATTTCACCGATTTGAGTTTATAATTCGAGTTTTGCTACAGTAAAAAACTCTCAGAAACATTCACATCTAACTTTTTTACTACGGTAAAAAAATCTCACATAAAATCACATCTTAATTCGAATTAAAAATTCGAATCAGCGAACTAAACTTTGCATAGTTCATATTTTATGATTTCATATATCCTGTGTTGATCAGTCCGAATCTTTTTCAGACAAAAATTTTGATAACCGAAGTCTAATAGAAAGGTTACGCGTGGCAAAGTGAAAATTTGCTTCTACAAACTTAATTCAGATGTAGTAAGCTATGAAGTGCATTTGTTGTTGTAGATTTCTCTTTGAATTTGCGGATATGCACTCTATATTCCACTACTAATCAATTGATAAATAAAATACATAGGAATGTAATGTTGCCAATAGTGTTTTTTCTTTTGCTTTTTTTGCCCTTTTGTTGTGATAATAGGAGATTGCCAATTAACTTAAGGCTAGATTCAAGAGACTGGATTTTCTGATCAGCAAAAAAAAAAACAAAAAAAAAAAAAAGAAGAAGAGAGAGAGAGAGACTAGATTTTCACTTACACTATGTTTGGTAGAATGGAAAAGGGAGAGAAAATAAATTGAATGAAGAATTTTGAAGAGGAAAAGAGAATCTTAGGTTGTTTGGTTGGAAGAAAGTTGTAAATCTATGGGGCCTACCATTGTTCATTCTTTCAAACTTTGAGAAGAAAATAGGAAGGAAAAAATTTAACAAGCAAAAGGGATGTAAAATAATTATTGTAATCTTAAACCATTCACCATATTTTTATCTGTATAAAGATATTATTGTAAAATAATCTATATTTGACATTTTCTTTTCACTTTTCTTTTTATTCTACTAAACAACATGAAAGAAAACCTATTTTCTACCATTTTACTTCCTTCACTAAAGTATTTTACTTATCATTCCGTTATATTTTCCATCCCTCCTACCAAACATAGCATTAAACTTGCACAGTCAGCCACTAGGAGATAGTTTGCAAAGGAATCTTATAATTTCCCAAAAGAAATTAGGCCTTTAAACTATATCTGCAAATAATTAAAGGAGTTTCTCTAGTAGGACCTGAAAAAATAAATTATCGGTAATTTTTTATTTTTAGTCATCTGATCTGTATCAATTCTGCAAACTATTTTAATCTGATGTGATTTTGACCAGATCGAACAATTAAAAACTAACACCTACCATAAGAAAGTACTCGAAGAAAGTCTCAATAATTAAAGTGCTATGATAACACTACATGGAAAAGTCTCAATAATTAAAGTGCTATGATAACACTACATGGCATATTTACAAAGGATTAAATTGAAATATAATAGCTTTTTTTTAGAATATTTTAAGGATTATATTGAAATATAACAGGTTTTTTTAGAATATTTTAAGAATTATATTAAGTTCACCCTAAATAATTACATAGCAATTGATTTTAATTTTGTATTTGTAGAAATTTCTAAATTGATTTTGCTATATTGCAACATAACAAGTAAGCATCTAAATTTTGCCTAAATTGTTCAACTTACTGAATTTTTACCCCTTATTTTTAATTAACACATTTTTAATTAATATAATTATTTAATTAAAAAAGATATTAATTAAGAATAAAAGGTAAAAATCTAAACCCATATACGATATATCTCTTTTTCCATTTTCTAAAATACAAAACTTATAACCAATCCAATTAGAATGGGTTTGGACCTGTACTTAGAAAAACCCAAAAGCTATGGGTTCTATTGGATTTGTTTCAGAAAAATAGTAGAAAATAGACTAATATGAAAAGTTTATGAAAGTATATAAGTTAATTTTTAATTATAAAAATTAATAGGCTATAATTTGTTAAGTTATGATTCATAACTAGATAAATTATGGACAAACTTGTCAAGTTATGATTCATAGTCAGACAAGTTATAGACAGTTATGGACAATAACTTGTCATGTTATGGTTCATAACCAGATAAATTATGGACGAAAACAGTAATTTGACATATTTATTAACTTATGTAAATTATTGACCTATTAATTTTAATTTATCTCAAATCTTGACCTATTTTCCTCTTTCTCCCTTTGTTTCACGTATGGAATTCACACTCCCACAATAGAGAGAGCAGGCGGGCCTAATCACTTCAAGGATGGAGCAGTTAAGCACAGACAAAGTTAGTAGCCAAATTTTCCAACCCACTGCAGTTTCCCTCGTTATAAAGGAACGTTGCAGTAAACAGAAATAGCATCAGTTCCAAAATGGCAGAAATAGAATTGATTCAAACTTCCACTACCAGCAAGAAGCACGTCAGGCAACCACCTTCAGTTCCATTCCTCTGGGAAGTAAAGCCAGGAATAGCTAAAAAGGATTGGAAACCAGAGTTTCCTTCAGTTAGCTCAGTTCCAATAGTCCCACTCCCTCCAGTTAAGCTGATTGCCTCAGTTCCATTCAAATGGGAAGAAAAGCCTGGGACACCGTTACCATCTTTTTCACAGCCATCACAAGAGTCGGCATCTCCACTTTTGCCCTTACCCCCGATTGACAATTACCCGTATGAGGGTGTCAATGTTTATCAAGATAGCAGCGAAGATAGCAGCAGCAATGAGGGTGATGGACAAGATGAAGAACAAAGAGGGTTTAAATTGGATCTTGGAACATTTGGTTCCGAAGCAGATGATTCATTTTGTTCGGCTCCCTCTCTCCTAGCAAACTGCCTAGTTTCATCGGTGGCGATTTCTACTGCTGTTCCAGCACAGAACGTGTCATTGCCTGAAGACAAGAGTGGTCCGCTAGAATCCCCTTCTTCACCAGCATCAGAAACAGAGATCAGCACAAGCAGCTATGAAACTGGAACTTCAAGCCTAGTGGGGTCTTCTTTGTTGGAATGCCTCTTCCCACTTTTTCCACCAAAATCAGGATTTCTTGAAAAGGTTGGGAACTTAGATGAACCCCTTAAACCACCACCACAACAGTGGAATCAAAACTTTAATTATGAAAGTACCGGTAACATCACAGTAAGGAGGCCGCCAACACTAGGAGAGCTAATAATGATGAGCCGTAGGAGGAGTTACCGACGAAATGCTACTCAAATGAGAAAACAGAATCTATCGATGGTAAACCTCCAAGCTCTTGCTTCTACTTGCATTTCCATTATTACAAATTATGGGAAACTATATTTGGTTTTAATGCTACTGTACAAAGAATAATAAATCAAATTCTAACACTACAATGACTATAATGGACGGACTTTTGAATACCTAATAATCGGTTATTTTGCAAAGGTAATATTGAGCAATTGATATACTTGCCTGGATGCAACATTGACAGGAATTCATGAAGGGAAGAGCTTTTGGGTGCTGCATATTCGCAAATGGCATCAAAATGTTAGATGGATTTCATGGCAAGAGAAAGAAATTGCCACGACTGAAACTCATGTGGTAAAAACAAAAGCTCCGTTGGAAGTTTCAAATTGATATGTTCTCCATTTGTCCTCCCTCACAGTCGTTTAAGTTTTCTGCTACTCGGACTTGATGTAGATGAAGTCAAAAATGTTTGAAATGTGTTCAAAAGTGTGTCACTTGAATGAAGGCCACATTGGCCTTGGAAACTTGGGACCAAGTTGAGCTACCTGGTGTCCAAGCTTGTTACCCTTACAAATAGGTAGATTTGCCACCCAAATCTTAGGCACCTGGAAGCAATACAAGTTAGTGTGTGCATATAGTGAGCATCCTATTGAAAGAGTCTTCTTTTTGCTTTTCTTGTTCTTGCTTCTCCTGCCAAATTATTTTGGCGATAGTTGTAACAAAAACAATACTGTAATTGAATATCAAAGTATCAAACTATGCAAATAGCGAGTACTCCAAAAGAGATAACCTGAAATTTTATTAAAATTCAGCAAAGAACTATGTATATTCACATTACACTCAAACCTGAAATGAAAAACTTACAAAACAACGCCGCAAGCAAAAGGATTGAACCCGATAAAATTGAAGAACCGAGTACTTCAAGTCTTCAACTGTGAGATTTACTAGTTTCAGCAATTCTTCGAATCCGAGCTATAACTACAGGAATATCCTCTTGAGTCATCATAGTAAAACAACACCGGAACCACCCTGGTTCTATGCAGTGGCAAGCTGACCCAGGAGTTACATTGATCTTAGAAACATTCAGGAGCTTATCCCATAACTCAAGTTCCCCTTTCTCACTGTACGATGAAATCAATTCACTCATATCAGCCCAACAATAAAAACCAGCACTACTCTTTGCGCATCTGATTCCTACCAATTCCAAGCCTTCCACAAATAAATCATACATATTTCGCATCCTTTGTTTGTTGATTTCCATGTATTCCTCAATGAATTTCGCATCAGAAAGCATCGATACCAAAAGACGCTGAGCCAGAGCAGAAATAGATGTAAATCTTGTTAACCTTCTAGCTGCAGCCAAGACACTCTCATTATAGGAATAAAGAACACCAACTCTAAATCCTGGAATTGATAGGTCTTTTGACAGCCCGTACACTATGTGAACCCTACTCTTGTCAAAATTCTCAATCTCAATAACTTCTGCAATACTCACAAAACCCTCATGTCCATGCACAGACCCCGCAAAGATTTCGTCACATATGACATGTATGTTCTTCTCCTGGGCAAAATCTAAAACACTACACAGTGTTTCCCGTGGCAACACATTACCAACAGGATTTGTAGGGTTAGAAATAAGTACTCCGCGAACTTTTACTCGCTTTCTTGCCTGATTGAATGCTTGATCAAGCACGGTCATGTTCAAAGCGAAGTTGTCAGTGCTACGACAGTGGACAGGAATTAGCTCCACACCAGTTCGCCATCTAATATCCCTGTCAAAACTGCACATTGCTTTTGCAGTTAACTGCCAAAGAAGATTTTGACACAAATCTCGAATTAAAATTTCTTACTTTCTTGCTAAGAAAAACTAGTTCTGTCTGTAATTAATTACCCAGGATAGTAAGGTGTGGGAACAAGAAGTGCATTTCCACTGTCTGCCACGCAGAAGCTTAACATCTCAATTGCAGGAGTTGCACCAGCCATCAATACAATCTGCGACGGGTCGAACGTGACCGATCTTCGCGTAACCCGAGACATGAAATCTGCAATAGCCTGAAAATCCCATAGGAAAAACACATCACATATCTAGTATCACAATTGACGTTTAAACATATAACACAAAAGAAGTTCACTCATACCACTCTTAGTTCAATCAATCCATCGAACGGCTGGTATCCAGCAATGCCGCTGATATTCAAATCCCCACCGTTGATTCCCATTACCAAATTGCTCAAATTCTCAGAAATCCATTTCTCAATAAGGTCAAAACACAGCTGCGACGAATCTAAATCCAGTCAAATTCACAACCAAAGTCTAACAACAACGCAAATCGACCAAGTCCAAGAGTGCTCACCCTGTTCTCGGCCAAACCGAGATGAATAACTCCATTAGGGTTACCGAACCGATCGTACGGATCCAGCTTAGCCTTATCCAGACCAACGTAATACGGCGAGTCGTTGGGTTTGGCGATGGAGGAGGCGCGGGAAGAAATCCGGACGCGGCCAATGGAGCCGCGGGTGGACAAGTTGGAGCGCGAGGAGGACCTCTGGAGGTCGGAGAAGGACTGCGACGGCGACGGAGGGTTGGAGGAGGGAGAAGGAGGACGGCGTCGTTTGAGGTAGAGCTGGAGGAAGTAGAAGAGGGCGCAGGGGATGAGAGAGCCCCAGATGAGGCCTCCTCGGCCTTGGACCACGCCTTGGAGTGGCACTATCAGCCGCATGGCGGCGGTTCCGGTGGATATTTCGGGTCGGATTCCGTGCGGGGTGATGGGATGGACGCGTGGGCCTCGGGATGTCCGTGGGATTGGATTTGGTTGGTTCGTTGGTAGTTGGCCGAGACTGAGGAAAGGATGAGGAAGGTGTTTCTCTCTCTCTCTCTTGGGACTGCACGTGATTTATTTTTATTTTATATTTTATTTTATTTTATTTTTTTGCGCCGGCAAATTCGAATCGAGTTTGCGTGCAAGTTTACCATGGCATGAATCAATTATCCATGATAAGCTCAGATACTAATTATTAAAGTTAGTGAAATTCGCACGTGTGGGTTATTTACTTTCTTCTTTTTTTTCCACTGATAAATTTGAATGGAGTTTTGGCATAATGTTATGTCATCTTAAGTAAGGTCGGCAATATGTGTCACGACATGATAATACGATTCGAAAATGATACGAATTTTATGGGTAGGGTTGAGAAAAAAGATATTCGGGTCAAAATTGGGTCGATCTGAAATTGACACGAAAAACACAGATCAATTTCAAGTTGAACCCGTCTAACCCGAACACGACACGAAACTCGTAAAAAACTAAAAAATATATATTTTTCATTACATATTTTTTATTTTATTATGAACTTATAATATCATAATAGTTATACTCAAAATCTTATATTATTATTTGCTTAATTTTAATGGATGTTATTGTATTTTAGTATGCTGTGAATTTTAAGTTATTTTTAATATGTAAAAAACTAAATAAAAGTATACAATTTTCGTGTCAATTTCGAGTTAACAGGTCAATTTCGTGTCATGGGTCATTTTCGTGTTGTGTCGTGTCAACCCGTAAAGTGGTCGTGTCGTGTTCGTGTTGCGGTTTTTAAAAAAATTCATGTCACAGGTCGTATTCGGGTTGACTGTAAAATTAGAAAGAAACAATCAAAATACGAACATGACACGTGACATTAATTGCCACCCCTATCTTGGAGTATCTTCAATTCAATATTAACTTAATATATTAAGTTTAAATTTCAGCATTGAGTAGGAAAATCAATCTTTAAATTTAATATTCTTATACTAAATTTGACGCATGCTATACATGATAGTAAATTTGACACCAATACAACGTTGAATGTATGCTAAATTTTAACCTTTAATTGCTATTAATTGATATATTATAATTTAATCGTTATAGTATTGATATTTTCTAATTATTTTATAATTAAAAATCTACTTTAATAACTTTTAAGGCTTACATATTGTGACCAAAAAGTAATTATAACTTTTGAAATAGCATCATGTATTATTAGAGTACAAATCAAAATTTTATACTTTTTAATGTTCAACGTAGCATTAATGTTAGTTTTGTATTGAAGATGGTCTACACTGAACATGTTGCCATTGAAGGAGTAATTCCAAGTAAACGACAACAATCCATTTGTTAGCTTCACTATAGATCAAAGTGACATGTTGTTTACAAGGAGGAAGAGCCAGCGATGTGTGTACAGCCAATCATAAGTGCATGCGTCGATGTCTTAGTGAGTCAGTGCCGTCTATTTTGACTATTAGTATAAATAGTCTATTGTGGCCTCTTCGGTGGAATTAATTCACTTGTAATAGAGAGAGAAAGTCTGAAACAACTTTGTAGTGAGAGAAAGAGAGAATTTGGGTGTTTGGTTGCTGAGAAAGACAGAGGATTTGGGGTTTTCTTTCTATTGGGCATTTTCTCTTGTAAACATTATGGATAATTCTTTCTTGGGTTGTTTTCGTGTGTACTGAGATTCTTTATGGGTTTGTAAGCTGTGAGGGTGTAATCTTTGATTTAATAGTGGAAGAGCTTCTTGTGAGAGAGCTCAACGGGGACGTAGGATAATTTTTGTCCGAACCACGATAAAACTTTATTGTGTTGATTGTGTTCTTTCTCGTTCAGATTTCTGAGTCTTGTGTTGGTTTCAACCCAACAGTGATATCAGAGCATGGTTTGGTATAAGGTGAATCGAAGACTCGGTGGAGATCGCTGGAAATAACAATGGGTACAGCGAAATTTGAACTAGAACGGTTTGATGGTTCTGGAGATTTCGGTTTATGGAGAAAGAAGTTGAGAGCAATCTTGGTACAGCAAAAGGTCACCAAAGCTCTTGGGGATATGAAGGACGTGAAAGGCACTGAAGAGGAGAAGGCCGAGATGTAAGAAATTGCATATTCCACGATAATCCTCTATCTCGCCGACAACATCCTCAGACAAGTGAATGAGGAAGACACTGCAGCTAAGGGATGGCTCAAACTTGAGCAATTGTACATGAGTAAGTTGCTCACGAATAAAATCTACCTTAAAGAGAGTCTTTTCAGTTTTAGAATGGACACAAGTAAGAGTCTTGAAAGGAATCTTGATGATTTTAACAAGATAATTATAGACTTGACAAATCTTGGGGAAAAGGTGGAGGAGGAAAATCAGGCGATAATTTTGTTAATCTCTCTACAGGAGAATTTTAGAGAGATTAAAAATGCAATGAAGTATAGAAGAGAGAGCCTTACTGATTACGCCCAAACGTGTACAAAAATAAGCGGTCAATTGTAGTACAATTTGAACGGTTGATCCCACAAGGAAGTGTTAAATTGAACAAGAAATGATTAGCAAATAAAAAAGCGTTAGGAAAGTAAGCAATCAAACAAAGAAAAAGAATGAGTATTTTTGATGATTTTATGAACAATTTAAAATGGAGAAAATTCAATAAATAAAAGTGGTAAGCCTTTGAGAATCCTCCATATGCTTTGTTCACCCATTTGGATTTTGATTCATAAATTGACTCAATTGAAAGTTTCACATCCCAAACAATCAATCGGAAAATAAATATTTGAAGAACATATGAATTAAAAATGTATTCGAGTAAATAAAATTCTAACGTTTAGAATTAGGAAAAATTATCTTATGAGAAATCCAAGAGCGACAATATACCGTTGGCAATAATGCAGTAAAAGACTACTCATAAAATAATACCGATCAATATATCATATAATGCAACAATCACATAAAAAGAGCTTGACTAGATTTATATGAGAGTTGACAATAAAATATATTGATAAGAAGAAGAAATATGATAAAAGAAAATTATTTACTCAAATGTATAAAACTTACAAACCATTGGAGAATCAAAAATCCAAACAAGTGAACTACACATATAAGATTATCTCTAGCCTCACCTAAATACTCTAGCTTAACTTGCACATAATTCTCATAAAATTCTAAAAAGAAAGTATGAGAATAAGAACAAGAAAATATGTGAGAATTTTTGCTCTAAAAAAAATCTACTCCCTAATCACCTTGATAATGATCATATTTATAGAGTTTTGGATATGTTAAAAAAATGTAAAAACGTGTTGCAGGAGGGCTGACGAGGTGGGACACGTGGCGCAAGCGGATTCACGAGCGGGAAGACGTGCTGTACTGGCTGGGCCCACGCGGAGGAAGCCTTGACGCGCGCGGGAGAGGAAGTCGCGCGGAGAGGGGGATCGTGCGCGCAACGTGGTTGGAGGGCTGCTGCACGCGAGACCCACACGGAGAGGAAGGGAGATCCGGGTGATGCGCGCGTGGAGGGGACTCGCGCGGGAGAAAGGTCCGTGCGCGCCAAGCGCGCGTACGCGCGGGGACAACTGGGTCCCACGGACCTGCGACGCGGCAGAAGACGACACGTGGCGGCTGGGATGGGCTCGCGACTTCTCGGCTCGGCTGGACGATGGGCTGATGGGCTTTGGGGTGAATTGGGCTTTTCTTGGGCTCAACTTTTGGGTTTTGCTTGGTAAACTAGCCCAAATCCAATTGTTTTCTTCAAAAACCTGAAAAATAAAATAAATCTAATTAAAATTAAATCCTCTAAATTTAGGAATATTTGAAATTAAAATCACAAAATTGATAAAATAGTTTGACAATTATGAACATTAAAAGTGCAAATTCGTGCACTTATCACTTACCTTAGAGGATGTTCTGTCAGCACTCAGGTCTCGAGAATTAGACATTAGGTTTGAGATGTCCCAAAGAAAGGACACTTATGGTGATGAGGGATTGCTGGCTAGAGGAAGAAACCCCAAGAGGGATCAAAGTAAACCCAAGACTCGGCCTAATTCTAGGTCAAAATCTAGATCGGGGCCTAGGAAATGTTTCTATTGTAACAAGGTGGTCCATATTAAGCGCCTATGCAAAGAGTGGAAAAAGAAATTGTCTGAGCAGAAATCTAAGGAGAATGAGGCTGCAGCTGCAAATTAGGCCGAGGGATATAATAATTCTGAGATATTGGTAATGGGAGAAACTAAGCCAAAAACTGAGTGGATACTCGATTCAGGGTGTACTTACCACATGTGCCCCAAGAAAGAATGGTTTTATGAATATCTCACACTAAAGACATGAAATGTTCTCATGGGAAATAATCAGCCTTGCTTAGTGATTACGCCCAAACGTATACAAAAACAAGCGGTCAATTGTAGTACAATTTGAACGGTCGATCCCACAAGGAAGTGTTAAATTGAACAAGAAATGATTAGCAAATAAAAAGCGTTAGGAAAGTAAGCAATCAAACAAAGAAAAAGAATGAGTGTTTTAAATGATTTTATGAACAATTTAAAATGGAGAAAATTCAATAAATAAAAGTGGTAAGGCTTTGAGAATCCTCCATATGCTTTGTTCACCTATTTGGATTTTGATTCATAAATTGACTCAATTGAAAGTTTCACATCCCAAACAATCAATCAGAAAATAAATATTTGAAGAACATATGAATTAAAAATGTATTCGAGTAAATAAAATTCTAACGTTTAGAATTAGGAAAAATTATCTTATGAGAAATCCAAGAGCGACAATATACCGTTGGCAATAATGCAGTAAAAGACTACTCATAAAATAATACCGATCAATATATCATATAATGCAACAATCACATAAAAAGAGCTTGACTAGATTTATATGAGAGTTGACAATAAAATATATTGATAAGAAGAAGAAATATGATAAAAGAAAATTATTTACTCAAATGTATAAAACTTACAAACCATTGGAGAATCAAAAATCTAAATAAGTTAACTACACATATAAGATCATCTCTAGCCTCACCTAAATACTCTAGCCTAACTTGCACATAATTCTCATAAAATTCTAAAAAGAAAGTATGAGAATAAGAACAAGAAAATATGTGAGAATTTTTACTCTAAAAAAAAATCTAACTCTTATCACTTAGATAATGATCCTATTTATAGAGTTTGAATATGCTAAAAATATACAAATCGGATGCTTAATCGAGGGAGAAAAATCATCACGTTTCTGAAGAGTGGGACACGTGGCGCAAGCGGATTCGCGCGCAGGAAAAGAAGTGGTACACAGCTGGCCCACGTGGAAGAGAACTGGACGCACGCGGGAGGGAAACTCGCGCGGAGAGGGAGCGTGCGCAGGAAACGCGCGTATGTGGGGGAGCAGTGGGACACGTGGCGAGACCTGGCTGGAGGGGCGCTGGCATGCGGGACCCACGCGGAAGAGAGAGGAAGCAGGCCTGACGCGCGCGTGAGGAGAACTCGCACGGAGAGCAGGCGGTGCGCGCCAGGCGCGCGTCTGCGAAGGGACAGCTGGGTCCCACGGCCTGCGGTGCGGCAGTGCTCGACACGTGTCGGCTGGGTTGGCTCGCGGCTTCTTGGCTCGGCTCATGGCTCTCGGCTCGGCTCGGCTGGATGATGGGCTGATGGGCTTTGGGCCGAATTGGGCTTTTCTTGGGCTCAACTTTTGGGTTTTGCTTGGTAAACTAGCCCAAATCCAATTGTTTTCTTCAAAAACCTGAAAAATAAAATAAATCCAATTAAAATTAAATCCTCTAAATTTAGGAATATTTGAAATTAAAATCACAAAATTGATAAAATAGTTTGACAATTATGAACATTAAAAGTGCAAATTCGTGCATTTATCACTTAGTCATTGGATTGGTACTATCCCCATAAAGATGCATGATGGAACCTCTCAACTACTCAGAAATGTGAGACATGTTCCATACCTCAGAAGAAATCTAATCTCCTTTGGTGCTTTAGATGATGCAGGTTTTTCATACAAGGCTGAAGGTAGGGGCGGCAATACGGGTCACGACACGACAATACGAATCGAAATTGACACGAAAATTACGAGTTAGGGTTGAGAAAAATAGGGTGCGGGTCAGAATCGGGTCGACTCGAAATTGACTTGAATAAAACGGGTCATTTTCGGGTTAGACCCGTGTGACCCGAAATTGACCCGCAATTCAATTTCGTGTCAATTTCGGGTTCAAACCCGAAACTGACCCGTAGAAAAAAAATATATATATATATATAATACTAAACAAAAACAACGCCTCTTTCATGCCCTAGTTTCCTCTCTTCTACTCTCTGCCCTCATACCTGCGCCTCTTGTATTATTATTATTATTCTTCTTCTTCTTCTTCGTCTCTGAATCTGAAGATTCTGCCGCCTCTGTTCCGCTGCCCTCAATAGCAACAAGGTAAGGAGCAACTCTCTCTCTCGACAGTGAAGCTTTCCTTTTCTTCTCAACGATTAAAGCCATTAAGTCCTTCAGGTCCATTTACTGCTTATGACTCTCTTACATGTCTGAAGTTGAATAGAGATTTTAGTATTTGAACTATATAAAGCTTAATCTCACTTCAGTAGATACGCTATAAATCTTCGGAGCATGATGTGATATGTGCCTAGGAAGAGGTCAAAAAGCATGATGTTAAAGCCATTGAAATCTCTGGCGCATCCAACTTATATCAAGTTATGGCACTTGTTTAGTTTACTTTGCGTTGTGTCACTGGTTGTGTAGTTCAAGGTCATGTGAGAACTAATTGTAAGTGTGTGTTTTGTGATATATGTGCTCCATCATATATGTGTGCTGCAATGTGAAGTTTTGAGTTGTAAGTTGAATATATAATGAATAAAAGGTGTTAATTAGATCTGCAGTGTTCAACTAGTAGTTTTTCAATCACTTGTTTTTCTCGTAGGCAAACAATTTGAGTCTGATTTCTCAGAGTTTGGTGTCCAAAATTTCAGAAACTATTTTTCCTCTTTAAAAACGAAACGCCGGAAGATTTTTCGTCTCTTTAAAAAAAATGGAACGTGTGTGTTTCAAGCATTTTGTCTTGAACTATTGTAAATGATGGCTATGAAAATACAAAGTGAAATTACTTTTTGTTTCAAGCAGAAGCCGAACGTGTGTGTATGTATGTACATGTTAAACGTTTGTGTGTGTGTGTGGTGTATGGGGTGTGTTTTTATTTCGATTTTCTTAAATTTGTGGCAGTGTTAGTTTTTGCAAGTTTGCATATGGGCCACTTAAAAAAGTTGGGCAGCCTCCATGATTTGGTTCCTGATTTTGTTTTCTCTTAATTCTATTGTAGATGAACAACAATGATTTGGAGGCACAAAGTGAGAACAATGATTTAGAGGAACCAATAGATGTGGATATCGAGCTTGAGGAGGATGAGGAGGATGTGGTTGAGGTTATAGGCGTCGGTGGCCAAAAACCTCTCAAGAAGAAGAAGTTGAAATCAAAAGTTTGGAACTTTTTTGACATCCTTCCTCTTGGTCTGGACAAAAAGCTTAGGAGTGCTTGCAAGAAGTGTGGGCAACAATATCTTGCTGCTAGTAAGTATGGAACAGGTAACATGTTGAAGCATATTAAAACTTGTCCGAGATCAGACACTAGAGATATTGGTCAAATGTTAATTTCTCGTGATAGTAGCCTGTCATTTGGCTCTTGTAGCTTTAATTCTGAAAAATGTCGTGAGTTGGTGACTGCTTGTATTGTTATGCATGATTTGCCTTTCCAATTTGTTGAGTACAAAGGATTAAGGGCTATGCTTCAATATCTATATCCTGATGTGGAATTAGTGTCTAGGAACACTGCTAAAGTTGACTCTCTTAAGTTGTATACAAGGGAGAAAATGAAAATAAAAAATATGTTGGATGCATGTCCTGGTAGAATAAGTTTGACATTTGATCTGTGGACTTCATTGACTACTGATGGGTATTTGTGCCTGACTACTCATTTTCTTGATAAGAATTGGAAGTTACATAAAAGAATTCTGAGTTTTTGTCTTATGCCACCTCCACACACTGGGATAGCATTATCTGAGAAAATCTTTTCCTTATTAAGTGATTGGGGAATTGAGGAAAAGATTTTCAGTATAACTTTAAATAATGCTGCTTCAAATGATGTCTCCGTGGATGCATTGCAAAAGCAATTGAACTTGCGTGGTTTGTTGCCTTTTCATGGTGAATTTTTTTATTTGAGATGTTGTGCCCATATCATTAACCTTGTTGTGCAAGATGGTTTGAAAAGTATTGATAAGTCAGTTGAGAAGATTCGAGATAGTGTTAAATACGTTAAAGGATCACAACAAAGGAAACAAAAGTTTTTAGAATGTGTTAAGTTAGTATCGATGGGAAGCAACAAAGGATTGTCCCAGGATGTGGTTACTAGATGGAATTCAACTTATCTTATGCTTGAAAGTGCTCTCTTTTATAGACACGCTTTCAACATTTGGAATTGAGTAATTCTAACTATAAGAATTGTCCCAACTCCGATGAGTAGGAAAGAGTTGAGAAAATATCTAAGTTCTTGAAATTCTTCTATGATGCCACACTTTTATTTTTTGGCACAAGATATCTCACAGCAAGCTTGTATTTCCCAGCAATTATGGAATGTTATATAACCCTGAAAAATGATGCCCAAGGTGAAGATGAGTACTTGAAGTCCATGGCTATGCATATGTGGCCTAAATTTCAGAAATATTGGTCACAATTCAGCCCTATTTTAGGCATTGCACTTGTATTCGATCCACGGTATAAGACGCAGTTTATTGACTTTTGCTACAACAAAGCTTTTGGGCTTAACTCTAAAGAGTTGTTATCATTGCATGAGAAGTTGGAATCCCTTTTTGACGAGTATGCTTTGAAGCTTGATCATGCTGTCCCATCACCCACTTGCAAGAAAAAGGACAAGGGTAAAGCACCATATGGAATGGAAGTAGATGAGTCAAATTTGATAAAGATAATATTTATTTTTCTTATATATTTATCTTAGTTACTAAAATTTATCTTAGTTACTAAAATTTGAAGAAGTAGCCCTAATGGCTAGTGGTACTTGGTTGGAGTTTGATGTAAACCCATGAATGAACATTGAACTCTATCGTATTCCAAATGATCAATCCAAGTAACCTGCAAATGATCATATTCCACCAATAAAGCTATAGGTCTTTCTTGTAGCACATTGGACAAAATTACACGGCATTAATGATGCAATATAGTTACAATTTACAAATTGAATAATGTTCAAGCATCAATCTCTCTACTTCTTTTTACTAACGTTTGTAGGAGATGATTGATGCTGGTTTCCGCATTTTAAAACTTTTTGTTTGTTTGTTCTCTTGTCGTTTTATCATTGAAAATTTCTTTTACCTTTTGTCATTTGCAGATTTATTGTTGTTTTGTCATTCATCTCCTATATTATCATTTTTTAATGATTTGTGTTTTTCGTCTCCTCCACTTTTATGATTGTTTTTAACTTTTTACGTCTGTCATGTTGTTTGAGGTTTCTCTGTCGTTTAGATGTTTTACATAGTATGCATTCCGTTGACGTTTAACATATTTTTTTATTATAAATATTCGTTTACCTATGAGATTATTGATGTTTAACTTGTTTTGCATTTTTTTATGTTCAAGCATCAATTTACAAAGGTTTTGTTTTGAGTAGTTAAATATGTAAAAAAAAGACTTCTTTTTACGGTAGAACTTGAAAAAACACACTGTCAATCATGCTCTACTTCTTTTTACTAATGTTTTATTTTTTTTTAAGGAATTTGATGATGTTTCCAGTGATTTGTTTTATGCGTCAAACCAAAAATCATAGTTGGAATTGTATTTGGAAGAGCCTAGAATAAAACGGAGTTATCAATTGGATATTCTCTCATATTGGAAGACAAATCAGTGCCCCTACCCAATTCTTGTTGCCATGGCCCGTGATTTATTATGCATTCTTGTATCAACAGTTGCTTCAGAGTCTGCATTTAGTGTTGGCAGTCGTGTGCTTGATCAGTTCCGTAGCTCTCTTAAACATGAGACTGTTGAAGCAATTGTCTGTACAAGGGATTGGTTGTATGGAAATGAAGGTATATTCTTCAAGTTCTTCATTGTTCTCTTAAATATTATTACTCTCAGTCTCACAAATGCTAATCGGTAACTCTTTTTTCTAGATGGATTCAAAGTACTTATTGAAGATATGGATGAGCTCATCAATAATGTGGTTGATCTAAATCTTAACATATATGAAGAAAAAACTGTCAACCAAGCTTCTAACTCCGGATGCGCTTGAATTTGATTTTTATTATGGTTGTGTAATGTTTTTTTTTTTTTTGCTTCATCTGAACTATGTGGTTTTAGGACTTTGTTATGCAGGTTTCATTTCATGTGATGTTTTCTTTTGCATCAATGTGGTTTTCTTTTGCATCAATGTGGTTGTGTAATGTTGTTATGCAGGTTTGGACTTTGGTGTTGGAACTTTATTATCTATGCTTGGACTTTGGTACTTTGTTAAGGTCTTTACAAAATGGACTGAAATCTACAATTTCGTGTCAATTTCGGTTCAACAGGTTCGTGTCGTGTCTCGGGTTCGCGGGTCAATTCGTGTCGCGTGTCACTTTCAGTTCGTGTCGTGTCAACCCGTAACCTGACCGTGTCGTGTTCGTGTCGCAGTTCTCAATTATTTTCGTGTCACAGGTCGTGTACGGGTCACACACAAAAAAATTTGACACGGTACAAATACGACACGCGACACGAATTGACACCCCTAGCTGAAGGTGGATTCCTCAGTGTACTAAAAGGCTCTTTGACAATAATGAAAGGTCAAAAACAGCATGGCCTTTATGTGTTGCTTGGAAACACTACTGATGGAGTTGCTGCAACAGTAACTAAAGATGGTCACCAAACAGAAATTTGGCATAGAAGACTAGCTCGTGTTAGCGAGAAAGGGTTACAAGAATTGAGCAAACAAGGCCTTCTAGGAAAGGACAAAATCAACCAACTTAATTTCTGCGAGCAGTGCATTTTGGGGAAGCAACACAGACTTAGCTTCTCATTTTCTACCTACCGAGCTAAAGGACCATTGGATTACGTACATGCTGATTTATGGGGGCCAAAAAGTGTTTCAACTCATGGAGGCCACAGGTACTTTTTTTCTATAGTAGACGATTTCTCTAGAAAAGCATGGATTTATCTATTAAAATCCAAAGATGAATCTTTTGAGAAATTTAAACTATGAAAGGCATTAGTTGAAAGTTAAACTAATAGGAGATTAAAGGCCCTTAGAACCGACAATGGTATGGAATTTTGTCATAACCTGTTCTCTAAATTTTGTGCTAAAAGAGGTATTTTAAGGCACAAAATAGTGAAAAAGACACCCCAACAAAACGTGATAGCAAAGATGATGAATATGACTATAATGGAAAGGGTAAGGTGTATGTTGTTTGGAGCTGACCTAAGCAAAAAAAATTTGGAGTAAGGCAGCCAGTACAGCATGTTACCTCATAAATAGGTGTCCATGTAAGCTCATTGGCCTAAAGACACCAGAGGAATGTTGGACGGGCAAACCTCCAAACTTAAGCCACCTCCGGGTCTTTGGTTGTGCTGCATATGCCCACCAAAAAGAGGGAAAATTAGACCCTAGGTCCATTAAATATATTTTTCTAGGCTATCCCAAAGGTGTCAAAGGATATAGACTGTGTTAGGAATGGCCCTAGTTTCAAAATAGTCATTAGTAGATATGTATTTTTCAATGAAAATGACATGCCCTATTTTAAAGAAAGACAAGATACTGTTATTTCTTCTAATGATGCAGGGACAAAGCCTACCCCAACACAGGAGCTTCAATTTGAGGTGGAGGATAATGGCCATTTTGAGCAAACCACTGTGGAAACAAATCAGCCTACAGCAGGCTTAGAGCAACAAACTAGTGAGGCTCAAACTAATCATCAAATAAGTCAAAAAGCAGCTCAACCTGAGACTGCCTCCAGACAACCATCCCTCACTCATCAGGGGCTAAATGACTACATGCTGACAAGGGACAAGCAGAGAAGACATATTAAACCCCCTGAAAGATATTCAGGTGGAAATTTAATTGCTTATGCCCTCAACACCGCAGAGGATGTAGTCAAACTTGAACCAAAGAGTTATCATGAAGCAATGTCAAGTCCTCAATCCAACAAGTGGGAACAAGCTATGAACGAAGAAATGACATCTCTAATGAAGAATAAGACCTGGACCTTGGTAAATAAACCAAAGAACAAAAAGCTAGTTGACTGCAAATGGAAATAATAAAATCAAAGATAGAATTGCAGCAAGTGACTCTAAGAGATTCAAAGTAAGATTGGTCGCCAAGGGGTTTACTCAAGTTGAAGGAATAGACTACATGAAGGTCTTTCCTACAGTAGTCAAATATAAGACAATAAGAATTGTTTTAGCAATAGTTGCTTAAAAAGATTGGGAGCTAGAACAAATGGATGTAAAAACAGTTTTCTTACATGGAGATTTGAATGAGACAATCTACATGAGACATGTTGGTCACCGAATCGAATTCGGATACGGAAGCGTGGCGGGGAGGCGGATAGTGTATAACAAAAATTTTCATAAAACTTTTGAGATACTCTATAGATTATATTAATTTATGCACGAATAAATTAATCACATTAATTTATATGTCAAAAACTCAATTAGGAAAAATACCTGGAGGCTGACTCGGATGATAACTTGAGTTCTTTGACCACGAACAATCCTTGCTCCAATCTTTGTGTTTAGAAAACCAAAGTCTTCCACGTCAATTCTTTGATTCCACATAGACGTGTGTGTGTGCACACATGAGATAAAACAGTTTCCAAAAACAGTCAAATTTTCCACAAACACCAACGCATGCACGATGTGGAATTGTTTGGAGAAAAAATTTTCCTTCTCTTTTCCTTTGAGAATTTCAGCCACCCTTACAAGTTAGGGCAGAAAAAATATGTTTCAAAAATTGTGTGCACAATTTTCTATCATTCTCATATTTAAAGAGTAGAAGTCAAACTTCAAAAAGAAATCAAATCTCTATCTCCTATTTTAATTTTGAACAAAAAATTTTCCTCTCTCTTATCCTATTGTGGCCGGCCATCCTTGGGATTTTCTCCCTTGTGTGTGGTGCCAAATGCAGATAGGGAAGGAAGAGAAATCATCCTTTATCCTGTAGTCCAATTTTAATTCAAATTCAAATTCGAATTTAAGTCAAACTTAAATTAATTTGAATTTTAAATTGAACAACTTATCAAATAAGTTTAAAATGATAAATTTAAATTATGTTCATGATTCAAATTCAAATTTAAATAATCACATTATTTAAATAATAATTAATTCTCAATTAATTATTCTTCGAGTATTTAAGTTTTTAGAATTTCATAATTCTAAAATTTTCATTTTGTCCTTTGTGTCTGGTAGAATTACAAGGACGACGCAGGGACTAATGGACCTATAATCCCGAGCTCCAATAAAATTAATAATTAATTAAACACTTTAATTAATTAATTAATTCTATTAATTCCAATAGTTACTCTACTATAAACTTGGAATTGCACTCTCAAAATTATAGACATTAATTACTTCTAAACTGTGAAGTGTCCATTTGATATAGTCATTGCATATAGATCAACCCTCCATAAATAATTCATAATTAGAGTCGTGTAGAATCCGTTAACATCTCTAATTATATATTCATCCTTGAGTACCATTGATTCTCTAATGGATAGTGATTCATAAAACACATTTATGAACCAGAGCGCTCTTACTAATCCAAGTACCTATCACGCCCCCCAAACGGGGTGGGTGACGTGGAGCTCGATTAGGGGTTAATAAAGCAGATTTCCAGACGAGCCCCACTCAATTGCATTAAAATATAATTACATTACTACAGAATCTCGGAGCCTCTAACACACAGGGCTCCACCCCACAGGACATACAGTAACGTACATACATGCTCATGTAAATAATCATTACAACAGACATCAACCACAGTCTAGTAAATCTAAATATTACATAAGTTTACAGAATTTCTCAAATTCCTTACATTTGTCCAAGAGGATGTCCACGATCCTCACTTGACTCCAACAGCAGTACAACTCAGCTGCTCCGTAGCAATTATCCAGCTACAGTGCCCCGTTCCTAGAGTCTCCTGGGAGGGGTTTAATACATTGAAAACATAAAACGTGAGCGAAAGGCCCAGTAGGATGTTATTTACAAAGACGTAAAGTAAATAAATAGATAAAGTGCAAGTAAATAAATAAATGGGTACGTAAATAAATAGACATTCAGTTCCAACAGACAGCCGGAACCTCACATCCTTTTTCTCAAAGGAAATAAATGTAAAATCTCCATATTACAGGCTTCAGCAAGTAATTAGTACAAATTACTTACCTAACCAAGTGCCTCGCCTACCCGGACCGAGTTTCAGGTTCTGCCCCCGAAGATGCACTCTCTGCATCCTATCTAGGCTTACAGCAATAGACTCTATTACCAGTTCATAATATCTCTTTATTAAGAAATCATTCATTAACATTTTGAAATCGTTAATACGACCCCACGAACTACTCAAGCTGCGGGCCCCATGACTGGACAACCCATAAGGTTCCATGACTAAACAAGCCATGGTTTTCAAAACGTTTTCTTTCACAAACCAATCCCTTTCTTTAAAACATTTTCAAGGCCAAAATCCTTTTTGAAAACAGGCTCACAAGGAAAAGTGATAGAAATCCTACCTCGCACTATCAAACCTGGGACTAGCGTTGCCTTTTTCGACTTCCGCTTCCTTAAGCCCCTTCAGTCTGAATCCTCAGCGATCACTGATGCAAAACAACACTTTAGGATTAATTCTCATTCCTAAAGCCATCCAAATCTCAATTTCCAACCAAGATTTTCTATGAGTGTGCCCTAATCCATTTTCATGTTTCAAAATATCATTCCAAGGGTTTTCAATCTCAAATCAATGATTAACAATGTTAATCCATTTATCTCAAGTCCCCAAATAAAGCTAATTTGGGTTCTCTCCGAAAACAGGGGTCAAAACAGCAATTTCAGGCCAAACAGGGTCAAACCCCGTGTCAACCAGTCGACCGGTGGCATAGCAGTGCAACACTACCGGTCGATCGGTAGTGTGCACACCAGTCGACCGGTCAGCCTGCAATTCGGTCGACCACATAGGTCAACCGGTTTCCATGTGATCCGGTCGACCGCACTGGTCGACCGGTGGAATCAGCTGCGCGAGAGAAGCTCGTGGAAATCAGTCCACAACCTGCAAATCCAGTCCCAAATCGAGATATTTCAAAAGAAAATCACTAGATCTGGGTTCTAGGTCCTATAACAAGTTCAAAGAACCCAAGATCTCCAATTTCTACTCTAGTTTTACTCAAAAACCATCAAAATCCGGTTTGAACCAAAAATAAGTTTTGAAATTCAAAAACTTAAGATTCAAGAGAGGTTCTTTCAGTAATCTTACCTTGAATCCTTCTCTTGACATTGAAAACTTCTTTAAATCTTTCCTTGGTTCAAGATCCGTTTGATTTGGGACAAAAATGAGAGAGAGAGCACGAGAGAGTGAGGGAGAGAGATGCACGGGAAAGGAAGGGAAAAAGAAAGGAAAAGGAAAAAGGTAAGGAAAAAGGAAAAAGAAAAGAAAAGGAAAAGGAAAGAAAAGGACATGTGTACAATATTTTAAAAGAACAGTCCAGAAATGCGCCCATACACACTTCTGGGTTAAAATAAATTACTAAAAATAATTTAAATACCTTGGAACTATTTAAACTCACACGTGTCAGAAACATTTATTAATTAATACTCAATTAATAATCCAGATTAAGCACACTAATAATCTCAATTACCTTAATTAATCGTAATTAATTCTTCAGGGCGTTACAGTACCGAATCAACACTCAAGAGAATTATTTATTTACTTCTTTCTCAAGAAGGAATGTATTCCATCTTGTATAATAACATTCCCGGCTACCTATTTCATCATGTCTCCAAAATACAAGGAATAGAATTCAGGGTCTCAGAATCCGTACCGAGTAAATAAAAAGACATAAATCCATAAATAGGAGTTTGTTAAGAACTCAGGATTAAGATCATTCTATATATGACCATCGGTAGACTCAATTAGAATTTCTATGCTTAACGAAAATTATTAGAAATTCATATTGTGTTTGTGTCCCTGTTCCACACAATCTCATTATGCGAAATACACTTATTCAATATCTCACCATATTAACAGTGCTTATAGCACCGTTCCATTCTAAATAGGAATGACATGTATTAATAATGTTTTAATTAAAGATTTTGATATTTAATTAAATTCATTATGAACAATGTTTTTTATTATTATCCTTAAACATTATCTTCTCGTATATAACACTTATATACTATGTTTAAGGATACATAAATAATCACAGAATTTTCATTTGATATTCATAAAATATTCATAAATATATGCACATAAAATGATGAATAAACTCTTTTATTAATTAAATAATAAATATCCTATTACAATTTATGCTTCTAGGATACTAGTTGCTTAAAGAGATTGGGAGCTAGAACAAATGGATGTAAAAACTGTTTTCTTACATGGAGATTTGAATGAGACAATCTACATGAGACAACCCCCAGGTTTTGAAGAAAGCAGTAAGGAAGAAAAGGTATGTCTATTAAAGAAGTCCCTTTATGGACTTAAACAGTCACCGCGTCAATGGTACAAGCCTTTTGATCATTATGTGATCAAAGAGGGGTTCAATAGGAGTGATTATGACTCATGTTTGTATTACAAGGATGTTGGAACAGAAAGAGCAGTATATCTTCTACTCTATGTAGATGATATGCTGATCACAAGCATAAAGTCTAGTGTAATTAATCAGGTGAAAGAAATGCTAAGCTCAGAGTTTGATATGAAAGATTTAGGAAGGGCTAAGCGGATATTGGGAATTGATATCAAGAGGAATAGGCAGCAAAAGGTGTTGTGTCTATCTCAAGAAGAATATTTGAGGAAGGTAGTATATAAATTCTCTATGAATCAAGCAAAGGTAGTTCGAATCCCATTAGCTGGCCATTTTAAACTTTATATAGATCAGTCACCGAAAACTAAAGAAGAAAAGCAAGAGATGTCCAATATTCCATATTCAAGTGCACTTGGATCATTGATGTACGCAATGATCTGCACAAGACCAGATTTGGCTTATGAACTAAGTGCATTAAGTCAATATATGTCCAATCCTGGACATGAGCATTTGCAGGCAATGAAGTGGTTACTTAAATATGTGAACAGTACATTGCAATATTGTTTAATTTACAAATGTAACTCTAATCACTTGGTCTTGGAAGGTTTTGTTGATTCTGATTTTGTAGGTGACAAAGATAAGAGAAGATCAACTTCAACATACGTCATGACACTTGGAGGAAGTTGCATCAGTTGGAAGGCACAACTATAGCCAGTGGTAGCTCTTTCAAGTACTGAAGCAGAATACATTGCTGGAGTTGAAGGATTCAAAGAGATTATTTGGCTGCAAGGATTACTGAAAGAACTCAAAGTGATGGAGGGTTCTTCTGTGATATATTCAGATAGTCAATCTGCTATTCATTTATGCAGGAATCCAGTTTATCATGAAAGAACAAAACATATAGATGTGAGACATCACTTCATCAGAGACAAGGTTGAAGAATGAGTAATTAAACTGGAGAAGATAGGGACTGAAGATAACCCAGCAGATATGGCTACTAAATTTGTTCCACTGAGCAAGTTTCAGAAGTGCTTAGACTTGCTCAGTGTTGGCAAAACGTGAAGAGGGTAAGTAGAGCCATGGCCTCACAAGAAGTACAATCTAGATTATTGCTTTTACTTGGAATCAAGGTGGAGTTTGAAGGAGTAATTCCAAGTAAACGACAACAATTTATTTGTTAGCTTCACTATAGATCAAAGTGACATGTCGTTTACAAGGAGGAAGAGCCAGAGATGTGTGTACAGCCAATCACAAGTGCACGCGTAGATGTCTTAGTGAGTCGGTGCCGTCTATTTTGACTATTAGTATAAATAGTCTATTGTGGCTTTTTCGGTGGAATTAATTCACTTGTAATAGAGAGAGAAAGTCTGAAACAACTTTGTAGTGAGAGAAAGAGAGAATTTTGGCGTTTGGTTGCTGAGAAAAACATAGAGGATTTTGGGTTTTCTTTCTACTTGGCATTTTCTCTTGTAAACGTTCTGGGTAATTTTTTCTTGGGTTATTTTCGTGTGTACTGAGATTCTCTCTGGGTTTGTGAGCTATGAAGGTGTAATCTTTGATCTAATAGTGGAAGAGCTTCTTGTGAGAGAGCTCAACGGGGACATAGGACAATTTTTGTCCGAACCTCGATAAAACTTTATTGTGTTGATTGTGTTTTTTCTCGTTCAGATTTTTGAGTCTTGTGTTGGTTTCAACCCAACAGCCATCATCTTTTTTTACAGATTAAAAGCGGATATATTATATTTCAATAGGGGAAGTAAATGTCACCCCTTTTGACCCAATTTCAATTTCTTCCCTTGGCACTTTTTTTTTTTTTTTGGCATCTCAATCCTTAAAAGCTTTCGTAAGAGTGTAATGTCCAGTTGGTCCTAATTTGGATCCTTGATGTTTGTAATCTCAGCATTTCATTTAAGTTACTAGCCATAAGAGAGAACCCAGGTAGTTTGTTCACTTTGAATCGTTGGAAGATTCCATTAATGCACGTTTGTTAGCTTGGAACTTGCATGTCATGCTTGATATAATCAAGTGATGATTGACTATTAAAGCGGTAAGCAAAAGGGTTGTTAAAGTTGATGTTTGAGTTTGCGATTTCAGGTTTGGTATTGCTTGACTTGATCTACCGCAGCAAGGCCAATTATTTCCTATAGTGCTAAAAAAAATTGGTTACTAACTAGTTATGACTTCGGAGTAAGAAACTTTTCCCTGGTTTGCTCGTTATGATCTGAATTTCACAATGGTTTGCACGTATAATTGACATTTAAATAACTCTAAACGGTCATTGCAGCATCTCAGTTCTTGTGGTCTATGCTTATCTGCACAAACAATATCCAGAACTTCACATAATTGTGTCTCCAAAATGGGAAATAGTGCTAGGTGACTTGTGAACATTTCCTATTAGCAAATATGACCAATACGCGACGAGGAGTAACACCACTAACTCTGTTATCAACTTATTTGTGGTAAGCAACCTTTTCATTACAAGAATATTATGCCCTCATTTCTTTGTTAGGACTTGGGAGATAATATTGTCGTAATTGCTGTCTTGCTACTAATTTCAAGAATAATTCTTGCCCCAACTTTTACAAGGGAAAGAAAATAGGACGGAAGGAAAATACACAAGTGTTGGTAATTGGAATCTGATTATCCAACTCACTATCATCTCAATATAACATAAGCCAGTTTGATAATGCTTTTCCGACAGCCAAAATAACTTATTCCAGTGATTTCAAACCCAAATTGTGTCGGATAAAAATTGTAAAAAGCAATTCTTTAAGAATTTCACCACAATCCACAGCTAAAAGGAGAAGCTTCCCGAAGGCAGCTAAAGACTAAAGTATAGAACCAAACTCATTGGTCATGAAATGTATCTAATCTAACAAATAAAAACATAAGACGGAGTATTATAAATATTCATAATTTTTTTTTAAAAAAGAGTATCATAGAATTAGAAAATCATAAGAAAAGAAGAGAGCCCTAAAATCACCAAGAACCACCTCCGGCCAAAACGTTGGTGCGACGAAGAAGCAGCGTCATTACACAAGTTGAATCCGTACCAAATATCGCCTGGAATAAAAGTGTTGTAGTAGAAAGTGACAGCCTTGGAATTATAGCCGTAGATCTTCACACTCTCCGGCTTCCAACCATCAGGACCGGTTCTGTAGAGATAAACATAACAGATTTGGTACGCACACGGTCCGTTTATCTGATACGTATCAGAAGAACACCGCTCGAAAGCTCTTGTCGACGGATCATCCAGCCTCGGTGCGTAGATCTGATTTCCAATTTCAATTATTTAGAATTAAAAAGAAAATTGAAATCTTTAGCAAAAGAAAATAATAACACAAAATAAATAAATAAAACCTGATTGCCATAAGCATCTCCAAAAGAGATACTTATCTCGTCCCTTGTGTATCCAGTTGAGGAACAGCTTGTGGTTATTATGACGTTATAAGAGCAGGTCCTAGCATTCTTTTACCCAGAAAATTGGAGGAAACAAAAATCAATTGACCTTAAAAAAAAAATAAAAATAAAAAAGGCGAAAGAAAGAAACGTTTTTTTTTTTGGGGAACAAAATTGAGATACCTGTACAGAGCTGATGTTGAAAGACTTTGCAGGTTGAGGCTGTATAATGCTTAATTTGGCTTCTGAAAGGGCGAAGAAGAAGGCGAATAGGAGCAGAAGATAGAGTCCTTTGATCATTTTTAACAGTAAGACGCTTTTTTTTTTTTTTTTGGATTTAAACAGGAAGAAAATAGTTGAAAGAGTGAGAGAGAAAAAAGACTTGGAGTAAAAGAGAAGATTGTGGGTTTTTTTTATTTTTTTATTTTTTGAGAAAGAGAAGATTGTGGATTTGTGATCTGCTTCGGAGTAAGACAAAAGTTTAGGTGGACCGTCGACGGCCGCTGATTGCTGGAACAGCCAAGGGCGTACAACGCCACAGAACTCGATGATTGCCACATATATGTTTGACACGTTAAGGTATCAAAGCGAAATAATGACGACAATATAGGAATAAAAAGGCAAATATAAAATATAAAATAAAATGACAAGAAATAAACACAATAAATTTGCAAACGACAAAAATGTTCAAAACGACCGCAATGTCAAAACAACAGGAAACTTAAAGACGACATCAAATGCGAAACGACATATTACGTTTGAAACGAGGCCAAGAGAACAATCAACATAAGCCTTCGAATATACTGCAAGGTTAAAACAAGATTTAAAGGGGGACAAATAGAAAGAAAGAAACATGGTTAAAAAACTTAGAAAGAAAAAAGTGGGAAAAAATACAAGAGAATTGTCCAAAAAAATTCGAAATGATTACAGATTTGGCGGACAGTAAGGTATGAACGACATGAACATGCAACAAACGACAACGACTAGCAAACAACACGCCTGAAAGCAAATGAAACTTGGAAAACGAAAGGAAACGACGGGAAAATTAAAAACAATGGATTTTGAAAGTACAGACAAATTGAAAATGATAGCAACGATAGAAAACCAAAGTTGAGTAATATAGACATATAATTTTCAGATTTATACACAGAAAAACAAATCAAAAATCATCTTCCTTCTACTTTAACACCAAATTCGGGAAATTAGTACTTTTTACATTCCTGTTTTACAGGGGGGGAAAAAAACCTCAAAAAGTGGGGAAAAATCCAATATACGTATGCTTTTCGTTCACATTTTCCCTACTCATAATTTATCGGACCTTTACATTTTCTTTTTCTCCTCGCCCCTTGCAGACATATATTTTGGTATCACCTTGAATATCTCAATTTGTGATATTAAGCATAATTAAGAAGATAACAAGCCCAGAATTGTGGAGGAACAAAACAATCACAGTGCTCCATAGTCCATTCGCCAAAACAAGAAACAGAATGGCCTTATGTTATGCCCACTTTGTACGAAACATTTTCTTATTTCAATCTTGGAAATGGAAAAAATCTTGTCCTTGACATTTTCCTCGCATCTTCCTAAAACGTGAGTTGACAGTAGGAGCGTGCAACCTTTTTACTATACTTTATATGCAAAAAAGAAATTATGCCTCTAAATGTTTTAAAAAAAAAAATCACTTTCAGGTCACCGTTTTTTTTTTGGATTGTTATAATACGAGGAACTTGCCAGCGTAGGGACAAAAGAATTGCCTTGTTGATGTAACGTGTATAGATTAGAAACGTGTATAGATTAGAAACAACTCATTGTCATATTACACATATTCATTTAAAATTTAAATGGGTTTGTTGTCATCAATGAACCTGAAAACCAAAACTGGGCTATGGCAAATGGCAAGAGCGGGGGAAAAAAAAAATTGTCATGAGTTTCAAAATATATATATATATATATATAGACATAAGCCTCAACATTAAGACATATTTTCTATCCTCTTGAGGCACATGGCGGAAGTTAATGAGTGAAAAGGATTGGATAACTAGTAGGAGGAAATATGGCCCGTTTATTTTACCAATTTAAGTTTAGAATTTGAGTCTTATTAAGTTATTACAGTAAAAAACTTTTAAAAACAGTCACATCTAACTTTTTTGTTATAGTAAAAAGCTCTCACATGAAGTCACATCTAACTTTTTTACTACAGTAAAGGCTCTCATATGAAGTCGCATCTCAACTCGAATCAACAAATTAAACAAGCCTATAATTTTAAATTATATTTTTAGAAATCAACCCAGCTATGCTTTTTTTTTTCCTTTCCTTTATACGAAATATCCCTGTTATTCCTCTAAAAAAAAAAAAAAAAGAATTCCCCCTTATTGTTTTATAATTGATAATTGATTCTCCCCTTATTTGGTTCTTACACAGACTTGGGCGCCATAACAAGCGCGCACATAATTCCCCCCTTATTGTTCCTTTGAGGATTAGTTCTAATTAGCATCCACATTGACATACAAATAATAGGGGTCATTCTTTTGCATATTATATGATGGTTATCTTATGATTTATGGTGAAAAAAGAAGTCAGCGGTCAAAACCAAGGTCAACGTCCACCAAATCAAAAACGATATAATTTTAACCATTAATTTTGTTAGATCATTGTTCTTTCCTATTTTGATGTTAAAATTAGGAAATACATTTGAGAACACCTAAACCTAATGTTATAACACAAGGCCGTCATTTGTCAACCAAAATTTCAAAATTAACACGATGTTGACATTTCGAATAATTGATACGAGTATGGAAATAATATATTCACCAAAAACAAGCATGGAAGTAATATAAAAAATGTTATCCAATTCATTACTCGTGTCATAAATATTTTTCCATTTTGCTCCTTTCCTTCGGGGACAGGTGAAAGGGGGCTGGCTGACAACTAATAAGTAATAAACCTAGCGATCAAGGGCAGAATCGTCGTATCATAAATTTTCTCGGCTCAATTATTTTAAACGAGACCGGTTATTTGGTTCTTACACAGACTTGGGCGCCATAACAATTGGGCGCCATAACAAGCGCGCACACTCTCTCACACTTTGCCAAACGAAATTCTCGCCGTTGGTTCACTCACGCCCGCACAACACAGAAAAGAAAGGTAACATGTGTATGTATGTGTGTGTGTGTGTGTGTATATATATATATATATAAATATAACGAAAAAGTTCCCGTACTTTCTCTCTCTCCGGTTTTTCTTTTTCACGGGGAGAAGTTTGGTTTGGAGGGAGAAAGTTTGGAGATGAAATCAATGGAGTTTTGAGGGCTAATGGTGACAACTTTCTCTTTCTCTCTCGGTTCCCGAGAAAGAGAGAGAAAGTGAGGGAAAATCGGAGGGAATCAAAAGCAGTTGTTCTCGTTGTTGTTTTGTTTTGGCTTATTCGCCAGTAAAACCAGAGCTGTCTCTGTTTTACGAGAAATCAAGCACGAGAGCGAAAGAGAGAGGGAGAGAGAGGAAGAAGAATTTTCCGAGAGAAACGAAATAAAGATTACAATCAATACTGATCGTGTTGTTCTTCCGTTCTCTCAGGCGTCGCGTTGTTGACGGAGAGAAATGGATGGAGAAGAAGAATTGGAGGAGCTCGTTAGAGAAACGTACGCGGTCGAAGAAATCGACATGGATTACGAGTTTGACGCTGCAAGGTTCTACGATTTCAGTCGAGTTGAGACGGATTGCGAGGCCAGAGAAGCCGAACGCTGGCTTGAATCCTATGGAAATTATCCACCTTCTCGTAAGCTTTTCCGATAATCCTTTTTCTCTGCTTCAAAATCGTTATTTCCCATCGTCATAGTTTCGACGTCCGTTTCTCTCTCTTTTGTCAAGGTTTCTGAAACGAAATCGTTTGAAGAACAAGTGAAAACGAGTTTTTTATTCAAAGAATTTGTTAGTTACTAATTTGATGGTAAAGTGTCCATTGGTCAGAGTAGTAACTGTTTATCATAAGATTGCAATCTACGGAGAGATTAAATTATAATTCTCTTGCATAATTTATAACTTTTTTATATCTAACTCTTTTGTCTTTTCTGATACTAATGAATGTTTAGCTTTCATCATAAAATTGAAGTGGCGAAAAGGCGTTCCTACTGGAGTTGTGAACACGTCTGCTCTGTCCAAAGACGTTGAAGACGTGAATGCGAATGACAGAGGTACGTTTCATTTTTACACCGTTTTCGTGGTTCATTTGAATATTTTATTGATTTTCAGATATTTTCTTTTTTTTTGTTTGTTTATGTATTATTACTTTCTAAATTTATTTGAAATGTGATATATCTACAGAATTAAATAATCACGTTACGCAAGATATTATTTCACAATCAAAAGCCAAGTCCCCAGTGAAATCATCTCTATTAAGGAGTTCAACTCTAATGAAGCCCACAGCAAGTCATTTAGCTAAACTTGACCAACTTCATCTTGTTCAGTCCATCCGCTCATTGAGGTGCTTTTCTTGTTTCCTTTCAAGCACCTTTTTGTTTTAGTATGTTATTTATGAAAAATTAAGTTTTGTTTTTTTTGTTTTTTTTCCTTCACTCCTGTTATTCATTTCCTTGTTCTTCGTCCTCTAGGCTTAAGAACAAATTAGGTAACATTGATGACAAGAGTTCGCAGAATTCTTCAGTTACTGATGACCTGGCTACTAAAAGACAAAAGTTGGAAGCTGGTTATTTAAGCAAGGTGACTTTGGCATCCTTAATCACTGATTCAGTTTATTGCAATTCGAAATTTACTGTTTCTGCTTTGCTATACTTTGTTTTATTTTGTGAGATGTGTAAAAAATGTGGTTATGATTTTGCACAAGTAGGACGCGCAACTGAAGCATCAAGCTCTTTTGTTACACAAGGTGCCTAAACAGGTAATTTTCTTATCGTAAGAAATATGCTGATATGTTTGATAAGAAGATTAATAAAGCTGTATTTTGAGCCATATTACCTTGCTACTTAGTTTTGGTCTTTCGCGGAAATATCGTTGCAATTATTAAGATCTCAAATTAAAATTTTATTTCCAGGTAGCAAATGCTAGACTTAAAACTACTACTCCCAGAGAACCTGATCTCGAAACAGCACATAGGGCAGAAAGACGTTGGTAGGTTAACTTCTTGCCAATTAGTAAATATTTATCATAGAGTTTGCCTTGGAAATGTAAATGAATGATGCCACATTATGCGTTTTGATTTCAGGTATAAGGTTAATGCAAAGTCAGGTGAAGAAGCAAAACCAAATGCCCGTGCCTTTAAGGCTTATCCCTTGAACAGAAAAGTTTGTACTTGCAGTTAACATTGCCTTTTTTTTATTATTATTATTGTCGATTCTTATTTGTTGATTAAATTTGGAGAAAAATTTGAGGATGATAGCTCAATGGACTCTCATGGGTTTTGCAGATTCTTAAGTCTCCTTCATTGCCCCTCACTAGGCGAAGCAAACCACACTTGCCAGAGTTTCAAGTAATTAACGATTCCCTTTTCATAAATGCTTTCTTGTAACGGATTAAACGGAAGAAATTGACTTTGGCAACATGCGAGTGCGTTTTCTTATTTATTTATGTGTTTATTTTTTGCTTATTTATTTCCTTGTTTAATTACTTTTTCAGGTATTTCGACTGAAGACATCGGAGAGAACTATGCAAAACAAGTGTAATAATGTACTTCCATACACTTGCTTCTTTTAATTATCTTTCAATGAGAGAATGTTTAGTAGTAAAACACAAAACCAAAAGAAAGTATTCCTTTTTTTTTTTTTTGCATCTATCCATCATACACGTATAGTTGTATTCGTGATCTTATTTGATCCATTCTTTGGCTAATAATATCATTATTGCAGGAGCCAAGTATGCCTTGTCAGAGTTCTTCTTTTCAAAACGAAAACACAGAATACAAAAGGTAATTACCCCTGATTCGTGTTTTTCTACGTTACAGTTTAATACTGTAGACAACTTGACATGATATGGTAACGTCGACCGTATGAAAAGTCTTTTTTTTTTTTTTGTCCTCTATATTTTTGTATTTTCTTTCGTTTTTCACAAACTAGTCTTGCTGAAAAATTGCCTAGTTTAGTTTCGTATTAGACTACTGTTTGGTCCAAGAAATCTCTGCATTGTTTCTTTAGCTAAAAACATGAAGTAATATCAACATTTCCATTTCAAGCAAAAAAGAAAGAAAAGAAGTCTCGTTTTGTTTAGTAGAATTGTCCTTCTTGTGATGTTTGTACAAATGAGTTCTTTTTGCCTTTTCCAGAGTAGGTTGTTAATATCAGTACTCCTTTTCATTTACTATTTTGCCAGATCGAACTCCGGCAAAAGCTTCAGCCAAACGGTCTACAACTTCAAAGCGCGCACTCCTTATAAAATGGTGGTTTAACTATTAGCGCATTACAGGCTTCTCTGCTGAGTTTTGTGGCATCACTTTGTTGGGGCAAAGCTTTTCTTAAGCATTTTCTACCTGTTGCAGAAACTTTCAAGAAATGGAAAAGTCCCTCTTGCTCAAAAAGTTAAACAGGCAACGACAGTCACAAGTTTGGTAAACCTTTACTATGCTTCTTGCTGTTTGCTTAGTTTTGCAGGAGCGTGTTCTTTTGTTGACATTTATTTTTCAGTTTTATATCATCCGTTTTCATTTTCTTTTAGGGGCTCAATTTTTCAACTGATAGGAGGATTCAAGATGAGCTGCCGATACGTTTATTCAGTAAGGTATGACATGAAATACTGCGATATATCTACACATACCTCCCTCAACAGTTCATTTCTGTGTTCCCCACATTTGTCCAAATTTTTGGCAGCTTTGTATTACATCCGGAACCCAACAAAATACAAAAACTCGGGCAACAAATCCTTTGCCTATAGAGGTTTTTTTCTTTGAACATTTGTTTTTGCCAAGATTAGACGCTTATTTTTACTTTATATCTCTAGCTAATGCATGATTGCTTTCTAATTGAATAAAGGCCCCAAAGGAGAGAACGCCAAGCTCCTTTCAAGAACAGGAGGTAATCTAATTACTTTAATTTTCCTCTTTATGGTCTTTTTTTTCCCCCTTTTTTTAACTGTAATTTTACTTATGGTTTTAAACGTTTTAAGTTGTAGATGATCAATGTTGTAAAAGAAAGATCCCAGAGGTTACTAGGTGGCAAGAATTTTGAGTATTGGACGCAATCACAAGATTCCCGAATTACAACTGTACATTGACAGGTAACCGTTGAACACTATATCCAAAGACATGATTCATTAAGTTGGTTATTTTCTGTTTGCATGTTATCTTTTGTGGTAAATAACCCTTTTTTCTTTATCGTTTCCTTTTTGTTTTTAATCCGCATGCAAAGTACTCTGTAAATGCATTCAGAAGTAGGAAAAGAAACGGATTACAAAAAAAAAAAAAAAAAAAGAACGTTTAGATGGCAGGTTTCATACTGGTTCGGAACTTTAAAATTCTGGGTTTCCTTTGCCGCTATTGATTATAAACATTGACGTATATATTCTAGTTCCTTCCATCACAAATGAAGCATTAATAAGTTCTAAACACATGTCATCATCTTTCTAGTGTTGAAGTTGCAACTCATCTCATGTTTTTTCTCCTTTTATATTCAATGCCACAGGACATGTCATCATCTTTCTAGTGTTGAAGTTGCAACTCATCTCATGTTTTTTCTCCTTTTATATTCAATGCCACAGGAGCCTTGGCATACGATAAGAACCCGATAGCAAATGAAGTCGCCTGTGTTGGGACTTTGGCTTAGTTTGGTATTGTTTTTTCCTTCTAAAATCAACTTCTGCTTGTAGCGGAAGTTGATTTTAGTGTTTGGTAAATCTCTTCAAAAGTACTTTTTGAAGAATTTTTTAAGAATTTACAGTCAAAATCAGAAACAACCTAAAAACAATTTTAGTTTTTAGATTGTGCGAGAATTAACATAGTACAATTAATAAAACTTTTATAATACCCATAATACCCCTAATGAAATTTAAAATTTACATTCTTTTCAATCTAAAATTCATACTCGTAATATAATATAATATAATAGTAATATTGTAACAAATAATACCATAATTATATTAATAACTCTAATATTATTATTATTGACGGTGTTTTTCTGACAACTCATAATTATCTCTCCCAAAAACACTCACGGTTCAATTAAGGATTAAGACTGAAAAATAATGTAAAGGAGACAACAATTTTATAGTAGTTCGGCAATAACTCCCTAATCCACTTGTGTATGCATTAATATTTCAGTCGATTACAAGCTTTCTCTTAGTAATGAAATGGTGTCTAACCCCTTTCTGGGTTCTTTTAGCTCTATTTATAGGCAGTTACAAAAAACTAAGCCTTCTCCGTTCCCAAGGAGGAAGCCATCTTCCATCCTCGATCTTCGGGAGGGTAGGTGAGTTTTCATGATGACAATCTCAGGAAATGCGGCTGACCCCTCTCATTTGCCGCACGATCTACTGATTCCTGCAGTAGCCGTTGGATCGATGCTTCCTTCCCCGAGTTGACAAGACCGCTGACGGGGTTGACTCGGCGGGATGCCTCGATGCAGTGGCTCTTAGAGGTCGAGTCACTATCCTCGACGCCTCTCTCCACGTGTGATCTCTCAGCGCAGAGGGCACCTTAGCTACAGCCGCTCCTTCGACGCCAGTGACCGATTCAGGACGGGGAGTCCTCAGCGCCTGGCATCGAGAGAGTGGTCGATTCCTCGACCATGGCGTAACAATTATTTTATCATATATTATGATATTATAATTATATTATAATTATTTTAATAATATAATATTATAATTATAATATAATATTGTAATTATTATTTTATAATATATTATATATTATATTGTATTAATATAATTATATAAATTTGTTCAATATAATATATTAATGATTATATAATATAATATATTATATTATAATATGATATAGTTGTAATTTTTAATTATATTATAATTGAAATATTTCTTATGTAATATTATAATATGTTTTATAATATTGTTATTATATTAATCATTTTAATAATGTTATTATATTCTATATCATAATTATATAATATGTTATTTAATAATAATTTTATTATATTATATTAAATATAATAATAAATATATATTATATTGTAATTAATATATTATATTATAGTATAATATAATATACTCGTTATTTTTAATTATTTCAGTTATTATTTTAACAATATTATTATATTATATATCACATTTATATAATATATTATATAATAATAGTTTTTTTGTATTATATTAAATATAATAATAAATATAATATTGTAATTATATATATTATTATAATATAATATAATATAGTCCTAATTTTTAACTATTCACAGCAATTTAACATCATAATTTACTTAACGCTGTTACACTGATTTTAAAACTAACTACTATAATTATAATTTACCAAACACTCAACTGTTTTTTATAATAGCTATTTCTTTTTTCAGTACAGCTAAAAATAATTTTTTCAAAATCTACAACTTTATCAAACTAAACCATTGTCAAGTTCATGCTTTGTCGATTCATTTGACGTTAGTAAGATGCCATCTCTTGGCTTGCACATTTTAAACCGCAAACATGGTTACCACCACACGTAGGAGCTTGATTGAGCAGGTGGTTTCCTAAAAGTAGTACAAACCAGCATTGATATACCAATTTCAAGGAAACGCAAGATAAAATAGCATATCGCTGCCACTTGTTAAAAGTACCTTTAAGCTGAGTATTGAAATAGGAGATATAGAATACAGAATTATACATGACTCTCCTAATGTCCCAGAGAAATGTAATCAGAACCATTGATTCTCCTAATGCCCAAGTAACGTCATCAGAGCCATTGATTCCTAATGTCACTTGGCTGATGAAACATTTACTCTATCCGAATCTTTTCTAAAACTACCGGATTATAGTAGGCAACTAGCAATCATTGCATTGCATCAGATCAAAATCCTAACAGCACTTTGCACCAAACATGGCACCAAATCATTGTAACTAACGGGTTCCTGTTAGTAATTACTACAAAAGGGTAAAACGAAAAACTGTAGTCGGGTGGTTCTAGTGGTTCTTGAACTTCATCAGAGGGTGTTCTTCGATATAACTTCACCAAATCGAACAAACCACTGGGCGTCAGATGAGTTGTTCTCCTGCTGCCGAGCAAGTGGCTGCATAACTTTTGGCTGCTGCCCCCCCTTGTCAACAACAAATTTGGCGTAGTCGATTGTCTTTGGAGTGATTGGACAAGGTTTTATGGCAGGCGCAGGAAGGAGAGAGACCAAGACCCTTGCGATTTCATGCATAGTTGGTCTTTCGCTTGGATTCCTCTTCGTGCATAGCAGAGCAAGTTGGAAGGTCTTCCTAACATGTGCCAAGTCCATGCAGGTCACCGAAACCTCAGGGTCAACAGCTTCCATTACCGTATTGTTATCAGCCTTGGACAGTATCTGGAAGAAAAAGGATCATCGCAGAAGCAAAATCAACAAATTAACAAAGCCAACTTAAATTACCAGGCATCCTAAGACTAAAACTAAATAACTTCAAGTACTCTTGTGCGTGTATAAACAGATGTGTTGAGAAAATACCAGTTGATGCAAGTTGGACTCGTTGTCCACAGCTTTCTTCCCTGTTAGTAGCTCCAAGAGCACAATGCCAAAGCTGTATACATCAGACTTTTCATTGAGCCGAGAAGTACGAGCATATTCAGGATCAATATAGCCGATTGTTCCAAGAACATAAGTTGAGGCATGAGTTTTCGCAGTTGGAATGGATTTGGCAATGCCAAAATCAGATAGATGAGCCTCAAAATTCTCATCCAGCAAGATGTTTGAGGACTTCACGTCCCTGTGAATAATTCGGGGGTTACAATCATGGTGAAGATAAGAAAGTCCCTGGGCAGCACCAACAGCTATCCTCAAGCGTGTTTCCCAATCAAGTTTAACCTTTTTTGATGGTCCTGCAATTAAATATACACCAAAAGCAATTAGCAAACATAAAACCTCATAAACAGTGAACATCATACTATGGGTTAAAATATGTTAAGAGCAAGCTAACTAACCATGAAGCAAATCCCAAAGAGATCCATTCTCCATATAGTCGTAGAAAAGCAAATTCCCAAACAGAGATAGTGAATAACCATGCAAACTAACAATATTTCGATGTCTGATGCTGCCAATGGTTTCAAGTTCCGTCTCAAACTCCCGCAAGTTCTGCGGATGTTGATTGTAGAGTCGCTTAATTGCAATTGGTCGGGAATTCTTTAAAACACACTTGTACACCGTGCTGGAAGCACCATAACCAATGATATACTTCTCACTAAAATTCTCAGTGATTCTCATTATATCATCAAATGTGTGAATAGCCATGTCCATGTGAAGAATAACAAGTTTGGAGGAACCTGAAAACAGTACAATATCAGTGAGATATGATGACCTAATACCGAAAGCTTCCTACAAAACTAAGAAAAAGAATAGAAAAACGTGCCTTGACTAGTCTTGCTGGATCCCATAATCATTTCATTTGGCTTATGAGATTTGTATACTGCAACTATTACCATGGATAGCAAAGTGATGAACCCCAAAGCCATACATACAACTGCAGCTCGGGAGAATAGTGCTGGGTAGCAATAATGAGGATGACAAGTCAGCAATTATTAAGGATTAGGAAAGGCCTAGACCATATAGACAGTCAACCAGATCCCATAAATATTCATGAGAATACCTTTGGATTTTGGCATCTCAGATCTGCATATTGATCCTAACCAGTTGCCACACAAAAATGGATTTCCAATGAAGCTGACATAACAACAGACAATGCACATAAATAAAAATACAAATTAGGACCAGTAACAGGTGACAAATTAGGACCAGTAACAGGTGACGTGGGGAGCATTTTGCTTGTTTTATCCTCTAATACCTGTCTGGTGAAAATCGTGAAAAGTTTCTCATAGGTGGTACAACTCCAGATAAGTTGTTGTATGATACGTTCCTAAGGCAACCAAGGAGAAGCGTTAATTAAGACCTTACACAAGCATGAATAAACATGGAAAAATAATTAAGAAAAAAAAAACTTACAAAGTGGCAAGACTGAAACAGTTGGCAAGTTGACCAGGTATCTCCCCATGCAAGTTGTTGTTGTTAAGTATCCTGTCATTAAGTTAGAATAAAGCAACAGAATTAAGATAATATCTTAAAAATGGTAACTGAGTAGGAAAAAAAAAACTAGGAAGTAGGAACGTGAACTTACAAAGATACAATATTCTGCAATTGGCCCAATTCCATGGGAATGCCACCAGAGAGGTTGTTCAAAGATATATCACTGTCGAAGTGGACATACATTATGTCAAAATACAGATAAAATTATTGTTGGATAATATTGGGTGATGACACAGTCAACAGACAGCCAAGAAGCACTCACATAATCTGTATACTTCTGAGGTTCCCAAATTCTGCTGGCAGTTGACCATCAAGATGATTGCTACTCAAATTACTGCAAGCACGTATGGCCATCAAAATTGTGTTCAATGATGCAAGTTAAATCAGCACAGAAACCAAATAATAAAAGCTTACAGGGTGAGAAGGTGTTCTAAATCACCAACAGAAGCCGGAACTGGCCCTGAGAAATTGTTGCTGGAGAGATCCCTAAGAGATGATGACAATTCAATTAATCTCTGAAATCCAAAATAAACAGTTTCTGGTAAAATATCAAAGGAACATACAAAGTATCAAGGTTAATAATGTGCCCCAGCTCCATAGGAATGCGCCCCTTAAAGTTGTTATCAGAAAGATTCCTGAATGATCAATTAATTTAGCTCCATTAAAAAAAAAAAAAAGGAGAGATAGACTCAAATGAACAGTAGAAACAACTCAAGAGTCAGGACATCAAAACTTACAAATAAGTCAAACTCTCCAAATCCCGGAACCCCAAAGGAATTGATCCACTCAAGCGATTGCCATGAACATTGCTTTTTCCAAAATATAAAAATCAGATTTAGTTCAGTATATATGCATAAAAACACCCATAGAAATTTATGCGGAAATCAAAAGCCAGATTAACCTACAATTGATTTAGAGCTGTGCAGGAACTGATGTTATGTGGAATTGGACCTTCAAGATCATTATTGGAAAGATTCCTAACAGACAAGATGCAAGTTAATCCATATTCCATAGTACTAATGGAAGGATGACACAACTTGAAAAAAGCAGTTAAAACTCACAATTCAAACAATTGCTCGAGCTTCCTAGCAGGAATTTTTCCAACCACTTGGTTGTCATTTAGTTGCCTGCAATTAATTCATTTAGTATCTTCTCATACAAGGAACTATAAAATATTAAAAAAATATTGTCAAGTTATGCTCACAAGTAGCTCAGTTTTGACATATTGCCGAGCTCAGGAGGTATTGGCCCAGTCAACTTGTTGCCATGAAGGTACCTAGTAAGACAAGTGAATCTAGTAAGACGCAAGGCTGAAGCAAAAAATTAAGGCTACAGTTATTCCCCTAGATAATAGAACTCACAGCTTCCCAGTGTAGGATAAATTGCCGAGGATTGCAGGGATTGGCCCAACTAGTTCATTCTCACTCAAATCCCTGAAACGAAAAGAAAAGCCAAAAGTAAAATCGAGGCGCAGCAAGAACAGATAGTGCCCCAAATGGTGCGGGCTGGGACTAAATTTGTCTCCAAAGTTAAAGGAAAAGTTCACTTACAGAACAGCAAGGGCCTGCATTAAACCAATCACCTCAGGTATCTTTCCAGTCAGCCTATTTCCTTGAAGAGACCTAAAAATTTAATAATCATTAATAGGATGAAAATATATACACTTGTTCACCTTTATATAAATCTAGAGATAATGTGATATCTTAGATCGACAAAATCCCAGAGTTTTAAAGAGGAAAGCTTACAATGTAGCTACTTGTAGAAATCCAATGTTATATGGAATTTCGCCAGTGATCTGATTGTAGGAAATATCCCTAAAATCAACACAATATATGAAATCAGAAGTGAAACGTATCTAAAAAACTCATCAAAAATATAAAAAAAATAAAAAGTCAATAGAGAACACGTACAGTATTTCAAAACTTGTACAGTTCCCAATGTTTTCAGGAATTGGACCAGTTATATTGTTACCCCTAACATCACTGTAAATAATATCAAGAAAATTTCCGGGTCAAAAAAAATCGAGCTGGGAAAGAAATCATGCAGAGACAACAGAAAACTATAGCATAGGAGTTACAATTACTCACAAATACCACAAGCCTGTTAACTGACACATATCGGGGGATAGTGTTCCAGTCAAAGAGTTGCCACGTAAACCCCTACAACGAGGAAGAAGATACTTCAAAATTGGAATAGATCATTGTAAACAACAGGAATCAACCGTCAAGCAAACAAATACATAGAACACTAAACCAAGCAAATTAAGTAAACAATCTGCACAGAGAAATGCACTCACAAGTACTGAAGCACTTCATTCCAGTAGAGCAATCTTGGTATCTCACCAGTAAGCTGGTTACGAGCAAGATCACTAACAAAAGCGAGGCCAGGAAGATTATCAGCAGACGCCAACACAACATCAATGGACATAATATGAAAAACCCAAACGATTAAAAATCCATTACATTAAAATAGCACGAAATCTTAGTGAACTGCAACTCAAGCTAAATGGAAAAGAAACGACTCACAGAGTCTTTAGATTAGGAATCTGGGAGAGGGTTGACGGAATTGGACCAGTCAACTGATTGTTTTTCAAGTTCCTGCAAGATCACAACAGGCTCAACATATGTCAAAAATATCCATTTGTTTTTCTTCATTGCCCAAGGAAATGTGGTAAATACAACATTACAAATATACACACAAGTAAAACTTACAGAAACTCAAGTTGCTTCAGCTTTGACACGGAAAAAGGTACGTCTCCATACAACAGATTATCAGAAAAGTCCCTGCATTCAGAAGACGAATCACTAGTTATTTGTTAAAAAAAACAGTATAGAATCCTAAAAAATCCAATTTAGACAAGCAAAAGGCTTTCAAAAAAATTACACGTGCATCAGAGAAGCACAGTCTCCAATCTCGTCCGGGATTTGGCCCGTCAAGGCATTCCCCTGCAAGTCCCTGCCAGATTTTAACACCAAAAACCTCATCAATTACCAAAAAGACTTCAATGGCGAGAAAGAAATATATAGACACAGAAATATAGCATACATGGACTGTAAGCTTCTCAAATCTCCAATGGCCGGAGAAATCTCCCCTCCCAGGTTCAGATTCGACAGATTCCTTCGAACAAGAAATCAAAAAAAAAAAATGTCAATAACGACCTGAATGCAATAGAAGGCATTAAAGGATTAGTCTCGAAAGAAGCAACGGAAAAGGAGAGAGACTCACAGAGAAACAACGGAGAGGCTGACATTGTCGCAGATGACGCCACGCCATGAGCAGAAATCGCCGTCGTGGTCGTCGTTCCAGCCGAGAAGCACGTTCGCAACGTTGCTGAAGGAGGCCTTAATCGCCATTAAGGCTTTCCCTGCAAAATATTCCTTTATTAACTAACAAGTTATCACACTAATAATTAGTAACCAAGAACAGTCGGATTAGCCTCATACAACATCCTCGTTGAGGTTATTCCGTGTTTGTTGATGAGATGAAAAATAATAATTAATATTAATAATTATATTAGAAAAACTAAATGTTTTACATGAGAAAAATCTGAAGCACTTGAAACTTTATTTTGGCTGGAAAAAGAGCAAACGGAAGTTTAACACGAGAGTGGAATGGTTAAAAACCGCAGAGAGCTTAGAAATGTTCCCAAAAAGGGAAAAGACCAATGATGATAAGAATTAAAAAAGAGGAAGAAGGAAAAGAATCTCAAGGAAAAAGACGAAGAGAGAAACGACGAGTTTGATACCTTCGTCGTTTAGAGGCGAAGCGATGGGAGTTAGAAGGAGAAGTAGTGCCATTACGACGAGGAAATTGGTATCCTTCTTTCTCCATTGCAAGAACGCGTTCTCCTCCATAGGAAACCCAGAAGTTGATAAAAAAAGGAAAAACAAAAATGAAAATGCAGTGAAGAACGGAGACGCAGATGAGAGAGTAGAGATAATGGCGATGGTCTCGCAGCTAGAGAGAGAGAGAGAGAGAGAGAGAGAGTATTGAAGAACAGGCGTTTGGCGTGAACTGTAAGGCAGAAACTGAGCGAGAGTGTTATGAAGAGAGAGAAAGAGGGAAATAGTGTACGGGCAGAGAAAGAGAGAGAGAGGTGAGAGAAGATAGAGATGGCTAGTAGGAGGCGACAGACAGGGAAGCTAGAGAGAGAAAGAGGAGAGAGAGAGAGGGGTAAACGGCGGTGAAGCGACGTTAGTGATTTGAGAAAGAGAAGACGGTCAGGGGGCCTCAGGCTGAGCCAGCGGCCGTCATTTTCGTACTAAGCGGTTTCCCAAAGCGTTTGCATGTTTCTTCCGCATCCGTTCTTGCCATCCTCCCCCACTCGCCTTTCCAAGAGCGTGGACGCCACTTTCCCTCTTGAAGCTTTAAAGGAATTTTCAGATTTTCTTTTATATTGTTTTAGATTAGATAGATTGCCGTGTTTTTTTTTTTAACTCATAAGTGAATGTTGTGTATTTTTCATATCATGCAATTTCGTTAGTAGGATAAGATAATGTTGGGATCCTTTTGTTCATTTTTAACTATTACATGAGTTTGCATCACTAACTCCAAATGATTGAAAATAGAGAAGCCACTCACATCATGAAAGGTTGACATATTATTTTTCAAACCCAACATACTTTCTCAATAGTGAAATTTCTGAAAAGAATAATTGAAGAATGACACATTTTCCGGTCAAAGAATTATTTTAGAATAACACATTTTCCGGTCAAAGAAAAGAAAACCAACTTCAAAAAAATTCTTTTTTTTTTTTCAAGTAAAAGTGTAGTCTTTTTTTCCTGCCATCCAGCTTTTGCATGGTCCTTTTTTATGCAAACATTTATTCACCAAAGAAGGTTTGAAAATGACGCGCTCTGAGGCGCGTAGAAATGTTGGTTTTGTACAAGAATAGGAGAAGAGAGAGTGTGCTTTAATACTGTGACAGCTAAGGAGGGAGCAGGAGCTTCATTGGAGGGTAAAACATACCAACGCCATTTTCTCTCCCTCTCTCTCTCTCTCCTCTTTTTTTTTTTTTTTCTTTTTTTCTTTTTTATGTCCTCAAGCGATCTTGGCCTTTCTTGTCCGCCTATGTTTTTCACTATACAAAAGCAAATAGATTTGTTTTTCAAAAATTTTCCCAAACGGCCGTAGAAAATCCTTTTTTGATATTCCTTCCCCTTTTGTGAAACAGACATGAAGAAGATCAAGAGCTTCCTTCCCAAGAAATCCACCGTTCAGCTTGCATGGTCCTTTCCAAGTTAGAAAGTCTAGAAACTCCACACATTTTGTCCAAACAGTTATTTTGTTCACTGGTTTTGGCAAAAAATAATAATAATAATAAAATACAAATAAAAAATGAACTTTTCTTGGAGTATATAAATAAATTTATTTTAGAGAATTTTTTCAATAAATTTAAAAAATAAATTATCATTAATTTTTTATTTTTTATCATTAAATATATATTAAAAATTATTTTTTTTATATATTTTTTTTTATTTGATACGATGTTAAGCAAATTTAACTGTAAAAAACTTATTCTAAAATATCCCAGCAGAAAAAGGTTCTTTATTTACTGCAAATGTACATGTTGCAAAAATTGACATTTGATAAGAGTTCGGACCGAAAGTCAAATAGTTATGAGCTGAAATTTTGTTGATACAAGTGTATTCAACTGTTTCAACAATAACTAGCAAAGCAAAGGTACATTCTACAACAAATAAAAAATAGTAAAGGTACAGAACAATAGGGATCCCTCCACCATACTTACTTCTGTGACTGTGTAAGCCCCCATTTATTTCACTTTATTTTAAAATTTAAATTTTATTATAGTAAAAAAATTTAAAAAATAATTACATTTAATTTTTTTATTATAATAAAAAGTTCTCACATAAAATTATATCTCAATTTAAATTAAAATTTTAAATCAACGAACTAAATTAAACGGGTCTTAAAATAATAACATAATTTCTTATGGAAAGTTTATTTTAAAGGTTCGTTTTTAATTTTAAATCATGATTTTTTATTTTTTACAATATTTTTTTTCTCACAACAAATTTAAATTTCAAAAATTAAAATTATGAATCATTATTCTGAACCTATAAACCAAACCTCTCCTTGATTCTCCATTACAACTTCTTAAATACTGGTTTATCTTCTATCAGCAATATACTCATTGTTATTACTTTACAAAAACCCGTTAGTCAATACGCAGATTATTTGTCCGAGAATATCTTGTCGTTAACTTATGTTTAATACAACACTTCGATAATTTATCCACACGTGACGTAATAATAAAATAAACTAGACTTCTTTTTACAGGCTGCTATTTCTATTAGCGGGTAAAATTCATCAAGTCAATTCACTTATTTTTCTATGTTAGTAAAATATCAATTCGATTGTGACACGTACGTTCCTTTGTTCGTTATGTTAATAGTGTCAATTTGATTTTAAACTAAATATATTTATAATAATTATATACTCGTTTATGTGTGGATTTCCAATGGTAGCGTCCTGCTATAATCTAAATTGTAATATTTTTTTTAAAAAAATATCTAAATTGTAATCTTTTATAATCAAGAAAATAATAAAATTACCATTCTAAAAAACGAAGTTTCCCAGTTGATTTTTTTCTTTGATGCTGTTGAGATATTTATATTTCCATGAACACCGTATTTTCATTTTACTAAGAATTTAAGCTTTTATCTAAACAGGTCAAAACCTGTTAAGACATATCAATTCACTCAATTAAGCTGGTTAAACACTTATATTATAATGATATTTAGATTGGTTCAGGACTTAAATTTCCGTCTTAAAAATATCAACTTATTAAATAAGGTAACTAAAGTCCTTAAAAATCAGTGTTATTTTTGTATTTTAACACTATGGGAGTATTCGGTCTTGTTTTAACCCTTTAAGATATTTTCATCACATCTTTCCACCACATGGTATTCTCGATAAGCCTTTAAATAAATAAAAAAATTTTTTTAATTTTAAAAAAAAAAAAAAAAAAAAAAAAAAAAAGTCACGTGAAGCAACAAAGGTACAAATTTATAACTATTAAGGTCTCGTTCACTTCACCGATTCGAGTTTTGTTACAGTAAAAAACTCTAAAAAATAGTCACATTTAAATTTTTTACTACAATAAAAAATTCTCATATAAAATCATATTTTAATTCAAATTAAAAATTCAAATCAGCGAACTAAACATTTCATAACAATAAACAACAGTTTTGCAATTAAAATATGGAATGAGACTTTACAAAGATTCTCCCGTGCTTTTTCTTAAAGAAGAGAAGCGCAAGGGGATTTTCTTTCGATGCCCAAACCAAAATTATTAATACACACATAAAAGAAAGTGCATGCCATGCGGCAGAGTCCAGTGTCTGCAAGCCGCGCAGCATTCAAATCCACTTAAACCAGCAATCAACTGCTTTTGCTCCGTTTAAGGCTGCTCTCTCGCTTCACCTTTTATTTAATTAATTTATTTGCTTATTTATCTTTTTCTTTTTGACTTTGTCATCCATTTTATACTGCAAACTTAAAGCTTCAAAAGCTTTGTTCTTTTCCTTTTGTTTATATTTTATGTTGGAGATCCCGTCTGGGTTCCTACTCCATGGCCCTTTGGGATTGGAACCTGTTCAAGATCCAAGATTCAGCCCTAACCGTCCGATCTTGTTTTTTCATGGTTCATTCTTAGGAGACATGATTCACCCCAAAGGGCCCAAACGGTAAAATGAGAATAATGAATGGAGAATGTAATGCATTATGTGCGTGGAACTTAATTATTACTATAATACAGAAGTAATTGCACGGATCGAATTTGTAGTAAGGGTATTTTAGACATTTTACTCAGGTCCCGTTAATTTCGTTGATTCGAGTTTTGCTACAGTAAAAAACTCTCACAAACAATCACATCTAACTTTTTTGCTACAGTAAAAAACTTTCACATAAAATCACATCTCAACTCGAATCAGCGAATTAAACGGGCCATCAGCATTTTTTTCCCCTTAAAGAAACACTCGTGTATTTTTTGTGGTTCCAATTCATTTATAGCGGGTTGTTGATTTTAGGATTTTTTTTTTTTCAATCTTCTTTTTTATTATAGTTAAATTTTGCGGTGGTTGAAAATGATTGTAACTCTCATATTTAGAAAGAGAGTTTGTCAATCAGTAATTGGTTATTTTTGTCGATTTGCTTATAGATTCATGGCTCGTTTAGTTTGTTGATTCGAGTTTTTAATTTGAATTAAGATGTGACTTTATGTAAGAATTTTTTATCGTAACAAAAAAGTTAAGTGTGACTGTTTTTTAAAATTTTTTATTACAATAAATAAATTTTAAATTCGAATCAGTAAAATGAACGGGACCTGAAACTGTCAATTTTTCAAAAAATTATGAATTTGAGCACCGACTAAAGAATCAAAGAATCCACCAATTTATTTCAGTTGGTAGTTAGTCTTCCATAAGCGAGTGAAGGAGATTTTCTTTGACGGCAATTGGCAGAAAAGAATTTTCTTACATAAAGGATTGATTAAAAAAAAAAAAAAACGTACAAATTTTGTGACTCTAGCGATGGATTGATTTTCCATGTCAATGTGTTAGGGATCAAGGAAGATAAATGGGCGAAGGAAAAGCAACAATTGTTGTGATCAGACAACTGAGGAGAAAGTAAGAGGTTTTTTGGCACTAAAGAATGATGTTATGTAAGGTGATTGGATTGTGGAACAAGGAAACTTGACACCAAATAATAAATTAATATTTAATTAATAATTAAGTATTTATTAATATATTAAATAATTAGTAATTAATAATTTAATATAATATTATT
>NW_010366583.1:272701-289712 GCF_000414095.1 Morus notabilis | reverse complement strand
AAAAAAACAATTTTAATCATTTTTTAATATCTTCATAAAAATTATTTTTATTATTTATTATTTTTATTTTTAAAATATTTATTAAATAAATATGATTTCTAAACTCTCGTATCGCAAAAAACACGTAAAAACATTTAAAAAAAACAATTAAAAATTAATTACAAACGCAACAGTTGTTTTTCCAGTTTCTTTAAAATCCCTTAAAAAATAATTAAAAGACCCTAAAATAAATTATAAAGTAAAGATGAAAAAGGTCTGTGCGTAAGATGGAAACGGGATGCAGCATCAGGCAGAGCAAATGGTGCAGGGCAAGACACGTGGCAAACTCTGAGGGGAGCTAGGCCTATAAGTTCATATTAACTTAATAAAGGAAACGCCTATAAATGATCCTATTGTGCTGCGGCAGCACTAGGTGGGGCCAGAAGCAGAGTGGTACAGAACCCTATCAACAACAAAAACATAGCCGGCGGATAAGCCGCCGTCTATCTGCCGTCAGCAACGCCGTACTGCCGGCGTGACCTAATTGTAGGTCCCACAGTACCCCAGAAAATACTGGGACCCACTATCAGATTGTGAATTGTGAAAAAAATATTGGGCTGGTTTTAGTGAAGATGGTATTTTTATTAGGTGTGTTTAGAACTCGTTTTATAATTATAATTTTTTATATAAAAATAGAAATGAAAATGTTTTTAATTCTAAACATAAATCATTTTAAAAATATGTTTAATAGTTTTATTAAGATATTATTTTTAGTATAAAAAAATTTACTAATGTCTTTTTTTCTCTCTACTCGAGAGAGGAGAAATGGAAACAAAAAATAAAAAATGACTAAATCATTTTTTTCTAATTTTACACTAAATTAAAAAATTATTTTTATTTTTATTTTTTATTTTTAATTGTGTTAAACAATATTTTTCTCCGATTTTCATTTTTTCTTTCTCAAAAAACGTAAAAAATAAAAATAAAAATAACTTCAAACGCAGTCATTGTTTTGTTTTTCCTCCCGTATGCTAATATATTGGTGGATTAAATTTTTTGTCTATCAAATTTACATAATATTATAAAAAAGGTAAAAAAGTATATAGATTTAATAATTAAAAAAAATTAGTCTATCAATACGTGTCAAAAAATCTCCTTAATTATTATTCATGTAAGAGGTCTAGCTAGTTAAAAATTGTATTCTTATGAACAAATTTTAGAAGAAAAAAATTATTTTAGAATATTTTATTATAGTAAAATATGCTCTTAATTTTTTGTGTTTTTTATAATATTAATATCTCGACGTTTTTAAAAACGTCTTTTAATACCTTGAATTTGTTTTTGAAATATAAAATAACTTTATTATCTTTTTATTTAATTAATAAAAAACTAATAGATCTAAAAAAAATTATGAACCTTTTTATTTTGTTGCTTTCTTTTAAAAATATTTTCAAGATTTTTAAAAAAAAAATATATACTTATTACTATTTAGTTGATAAGAATAGTAGTTTTGACATTACATGTCTCTAAAATTAATGTGAGAATATCAATAAGATATTTTAAAAAAACGTTAAAGTATTGTTTTAATATTATTAAAAATACATAATACTAAGAGTATGTTTCGCTATAACAAGATATCAAAATGATTTTATCCTAATTATAAACTTTAGGTTATGCTTTTATTGTCCATGTTAGGTTCGCACACACGCTAAATAATAAAAGCCTCTTAAAACACGCAATTGTCATAATTTTTTTTTCATTTTTACCTTTTTTCAGTTTTTATTTTCTTGTATGTTTGTCTTTTATATATTATTTTGTCTCTTATTGCAACTGTCAATTATTATTTTTTCATTTATACCTTTCACATTTTTCTACTTTTTACTTATTTATTATCTATTTTTTTCTCTTACTTCGAACTTAAAAAAAAAAGATAGTTAATTTTTATTATTTATACCTTTCACTTTTTATACTTTTAACTCACTTATTATTTACTATTTTCTCTTATTTAGAGTTTAAAAAAAAACATTTTAATTGGTGTTTCTATTACACCTTTCATTTTTTTTTTACATTTATATTCTTTATCTTTTGTACTTTTTACTTACTTATTATCTATCATTTTCTGTGACTTACAATTTAAGAAAAAAGCAATTTAAATTTTGTTTCTATTTATGCCCTTTATTTTTTCATTTTTTTATTTATTTTTACTTGTTATCCACTATTTCTTCTTACTTAGAATTAAAAAAAAAATGTTTTGGTTTTTATTTACATTTATGTACTTTATCCTTTATACTTTTTATTGACTGTTTTTTTATTTATAATAAAAAATGATCAAATTACATAATGTTTATATTATGACGATCAAATTATAATTAGAACTTATTTCTCATCATAAAATTATTTTTTTAATAAATAATAAATATAATAGTCAAATTCATGTCTTATTGTAAAATTGGTAAATTTCAATAGATAAACTATTGTTACTTTTTAATTGAATATTATTTTGATATAAATCTAATCATTACAAAATGTATCTATTTATTAGTAGAGTAATCTTTCACACCTTTATTGCAAAAACTTTTATTTTAGTTTTGTGTTTAATAATGAAATTTTGGTAGTTGATTATTTTATTCCTATTTCCCTGGGACAAACAGAATGCCGTGTAACGATAAGTAAGATTCTGGTTTCTCTTTCTTTTTTATTTGTCTCTTATAAGCCGACAATGCAATGGTTAATTACTGAGGGTTGAGTGTTGGCTACATTATCTTAATAATGCATTATAGTATTTCAATCAATAATGCAAACTGATCTTTTCATACTTTTAAAAATTATACTTATAAATCTTAATTTTGTTAGTCATGCCAACTATGTCCCAAATTAATAACACCGACAAAATTATTTACGTAAGAGTATCATCAATATAATGCTATAATTAACGTATTAATTGTAAATTTAATATTTAAGTGTAAAAAATACTCTCTAATGCAATGCCATCTATTTTGTCAAAATTTTCATATGCTATACTTTATGACAAATTTATCACAAAGTATAACATATGAGAAATTTGATATTTGATTTTTATTGGTTGAAATGTTTTTAGTTTTTCACGTAATCAATGCAACTTTTACATTTTCTAATTATTTTAAACATAAAAATTTATTTATACAATTTTTAAAACTTAATAATTATGAAAAAAGTAAATTTAGCATCTCAAATAACATTATACATTTGAGTAAGAATAAAAATAACATACTATATCACACTTTTTTATAATAAATATACAATTAATATTAACATTAAGTGCCAAAATTATAGAAGCTCACAGAACAATTTACCAAAGCAACAAAAATTGAGAGGATAAAATATATAAAAAAAAAAACGTATGGCTCACATATCGGTGTTATTAATTGGAATGCATTTGATAAGTTTACGGTGTTACCCAAACTTCTAAATTTATAAGAACTCTTAAAACGAAAAGTTTAAGGAAAAAAAAAAAAAACAAAGCTTTATTTAGTACGCTAATATACCGATAGATCAAGTTTTTTTAACCGTTGAATTTACATAAAAATTAAAAAATATGCAAATTTAACGATTAAAAAAACATGACATATCCATATACTGATGTACCAAAAAATTTCCCTTTTAATTAATAAATGTATTATTTTTAAGTGGAGAATATTTATGATAGAATATGTATTTTTGCTCCATTATAAGAATTGTTATTTTTAACTGTTAAATTGATCTTTTACCGAATAGATTTACACATGTCCGCATAAAAAATTTTCACGCACATTGTCTATACTTCAAATTGGACTATTAAAAAACTATTATAACAATAAAAGCTCTACCAGTGAAACAAAATTACTTTCTTCATATGTAAATATGCCTTTCTAAGAATATGTTTGGTTTATGTATTAGAACTATGTGATTAGAACTATTTTTGATTTACGTGTATTTTTTATAAAAAAAAATATTATAACAAACTATGAACTATAATTCAAATCAGGGGATAAATTTCCCAACCAAAAATTTTTATTTTGCAACAAATAAGACACAAATGGGCAGAGAGATTAGAGATGGAGTATGACGCCAAGAGGGTGTCAAACTAGTCAAAGACAAGATATAGAAGCAATTCTTCAAATTGAACTGCAATGTAAAGGTCGAAAGGAATGATTAGGGACCCACAGTTTCTGGTTAAGTTATAAAGGCAAAATTGATAGTACCCATCATAGGACCCGTGACAACTAACCCCTCTCATACTACCTTACCTTATTCAAATTCTTTATACTAAAGTCCACTAATAATAATAATAGTGATGCCAATAATAATAATAATAATAATAATAACAATAAATAATGATAAATCTCCACACGGTATACCCTTTTGCTCATATCTACTGCCATATAGAGCAATTATGATGAGAATTCTTTTTTAAGGATATTAGCTTTATGGCGTTTGATTTTGTTGGATGTTGAAGTTATGAGACGTTTAGTTCATGGATTAGAATTATGATATTAGAATTATTTTTAATTTATGTGTATTTTTTATAAAAAAAAATACTGTAATAGACCACGAAACATGATTCAAATCAGGGTACGAATCCCCAACTAAACAATCAGTAAGGATCACTTGGCAGTTGGCACGGCATGATATTGAACCTACTTTAATGTTTCATTTTCACACCAGACAATTATAAAACTAATGGTTATGCCCCCCAAATCATTAATAAAATTTAAAGCGGTTTTTAGTACAAATCTTCTTCAATGTCCAAATAGCAATATTGAAAAATTTTATTTGATTGTTTATACTTTACACAGGCTATTAACTCCAAACGCATTTACTACTACACTGGTTCCGACGGCGCTTTCAGTCTATTATTGAATTCGGGTGCTTTATTCCCCTGCTTTGTATTCAAAAGAATTGAAAATGATCACTTCGAATAATTCAAAAGCAGTAATTGGTGTCTTTTTTATTTTTTATTTTTTTAAAAAGCAATAATTCTATTTGCATGCAGGGGCAGACCCTTCCAATTTGCAGGTTGCCCTTTCCATGGTGCCTCAAAAAATAATTCTTCCGGGTGACAGGATTATAATAAAAGTACTTTTTTCGGTAGGCTAATCTATTAATAAGTTAAGTTTTTTATCCGTTAAATTTATATAAAATCACATAAAAATTAAAAAATAAATAAATTTAACGGTTAAAATAGCTCTACAGAAATTGGATCTGTTACTTGACTTGTGAACCTCTGTACATAATCTATCAGTATGTCAAGCGTACCAAAAAATCTTATTATAAGAAATTAATAAATAAATATTTGTTGATTATCACTAACTAATTTTTAAATATGATTCTCTTAAATGAGATCACACAGACAGAGGCATGGCCAACTGAATCAATCTAGGCCAATAACTTCTGGGCAATTGTTGCGGCCCAAAACCGGACATCACACGTTGCCATTGACAACGAGGTTATTAGGGGAGATGTCCTTTTGGGTATAGATCGATTTTTGCAGCACAGGGAAAAAACTAACCTTAATATCTACCATGTTTAAAAAGAAAAAATGGAGAATTTATCCGTGTATGAATCTAAATTTTTATCTTTTAATTTTAATAAATATTTTTTTATTAGTGTAATTATTTAATTAAAAAAGTTATGAATTAAGAGTAAAAAATAAAAATTCTGACTCATGCACTTTTAAGAAATAGTTGTTAAGATTATCCTGTCAAAAAGAGAGAGAGAGATTAAAGTATACAACTAGTCTATTTTTTAATAAACTAGTGTTTTAATAGAGAAACTTAAATAAATTGCTACAACTAACACAGAATTGGAGTAAACAACTAGCTTACTTCTGAGTAAACCATTGGTTTGAAGAAAGAAAAAACGCAGCTTGGGGAAAGAGGAGAGCATCAGACGCCGATGCACGGGAAGGGTTGGAGAGATCACAGCCACAATGGAAGAAAGAGAGGAAAAGGAAATAATAGAAGAAAGTGAGGGCTACGATTTATTTTCGTTTTAGTTTTGACATTTTAAATGTTGAAACTGATGAGTTCGAAAGGAACAAAACAGGAGTAATTTTTCTCTATGTAACTATAGGAGCAATGTTAATTGACCCCTCATTGGAGAGTCCAAAAAATACTCAATTATGTGTGTTTATATAATGTTTTCGATTGGTTAAGACACTAATATATAATTATGTTCAAATAATATTTTGTGGAGTATTTCAATATGCTTGTGTTAAACCAATATAAAGCCGATTAAAGGTTTTTATTTTATTATTTTTTCTTAAATATTAACTAGTCAATCCAGAAATCTCATTACTAAAATATAATAGTCTTTCCACCAGACGGCACCGTTAGAGGGGAATCAGATTAAACGTTGAACTGCTTTCTGCAAAAAAAAAAATAAAAAATAAAAATAATAATAATAAAGAAAGAAAAGAGGTTGAACTCAGAGACACAAGCCTCTAGAAGGTTAGAATTATAGTTGGGTGGATTAAGTTCTCTTTCATGAATTCCAAACTCCAAATATTCCAACACACTCTAAGAACCAAGGACTTTTCCCACATAACAATTTGCACCAGCCCGTTTAGAAGATATACTCTTCTTGATTCTGACATTTGAAATTCAAATTTTTTTTTTATAGAAAAACAATGTAACAGAATCAATTATTTGAGTTTGAATAGATGAAACAAACGGGCCTTTAATGATTCAAATTCTTCCTCATGAATAATGGAATAACTTGCCGAGAAATACAGGTTTCGAAATTCATAACTTAGAGTCAGAGCAAAAAAAAAAATAAATAAATAAAATCACAACTTAAAAGGAAAAGGAAAGACAACATTCAGGAGTTCAAACTATGAAAAGAGCAATAGCTGAAGATATATATCCTTTGCTCTAAAAACTTGCCGTTTTCGTCATGAGGCATCCGCATTGTGCCAACCCTTCGTGCAAGGAGGAGTGGCCATGAACTCGTCGAATTCCGTAACATGAATGTCGCAACATTTCCACTGCAATTTTTGACATAAAAGACGAGAACAAAAGAAAGTTGTTAAAACCTATACTCCATAAGTAGAATAATAAACAAATGGAAGTTTAAAGTAGGTTTAGTAGTTTAGGTATACATATACACACCCCTCTCATTCGGTCATGGAAAACAGCAGGCCCGGGATGGTAACTGCAGGCAGAATCGTGATTATCCTTTTCTTTGAAAGCTTTCCCACATCCTTTGTTTTTGCAGGTTTGGGGCTGGTTTATATCCACAATCTTTGTTGTGGGAGCGGGGAAATCCTGAGCTTCTGTATTGTTTTCGGCTGGATCTACAGGTTTCGGATTTATTACTTTGGCTTGTGAACCTGAGGGGAAGGAAAAGAGAGTAGGTTTTAAGTTCCAAAACTGATGAAGAGTCGGACACTGCTAAGAAAATACTCAAACATAACCATCCACAACCTCATTGTATAAATATACACTATCAAGAGTATTAATTTGCATCTTCTTAGATAAGAAATACTGAAACAATAACCAAGACACAATAGGAACGAAAGATTAACAGTGTTCAAATGCTTAAAGCACAAAGCGGATAAATGAGATTACCATGATCCGAGCAGAAGAAACCTTGCCGGCATCTAGAGCAAGACTCTTTTGATGGTGCACTAGTTGCAGCCGGAGCTGAATTATTAGAAGAAACCGGAATCTTCGGACTAGCCACTGGTTTTGCCAACACGGGTTTCTCCGTTGTGTGCTTCCCGGTTTTACATCTTCATCCACCAAAAAAAAAAGAAAACACATAATTTTAGGGTCCTTGTGATCCAAGTGTGTTTATCAAATGCAAACATATGAGCAATCTATAATATTAAAACATAGAACTTTTGTATACGTTTATGGAATGCTACAATTTGGTCATAAAAATCCCACAATTTTACTGACAATAAAATATGGCTCAAAAGGTATTAAGTTTGTTAATTTAAGTATAACCAATGTAATAATAGTTTGTTAGTCTTGCTGAGCTGTCATGTAGTTTGTTATACTTAACAGAAGTTGTTTTCTTGTTTTATGAGCTTTTTTTATGCATACAAGCTATATATATAGCTCTTCTGTAATTAGTTGGAATGAATGAGAATTATCATTTTCTCACAGTTTTCTTTTCTTCATCGTAATATGGTATCAGAGCGAAAATACGCTTCGCTTTTCTGATTGATTTCAGTTTCCGTTTTAATTGTTTTTCGATTGATTTGTTCAATTGTCTATTCGGTTGATCATCGTTTTCTCCGTTCAATCATCGTTTCTTCGTTTTGTTTCTGTTTTGTTTCGATGGCGAATTCCAAAGCTGATAATGGCAAGTCTGCCATTGACGATCCTTCAAGTCCTTACTTTCTGCATCATTCGGATGGTCCAGGTTTGATTCTAGTTTCTCAAGCTCTTACAGGGGACAATTATGCTTCGTGGAGTCGAGCCATGTTGATTGCTCTCTCTGTTAAGAACAAGTTAGGGTTTATTGATGGATCTATAACGAAGCCAAACGAAAATGATTCTAATATGTTAACTTTTTGGAGTAGGAACAATAACATAGTGATTTCATGGATCTTGAATTTAGTTTCTAAGGAGATATTTGCTAGTGTGATTTTCTCTAAATCTGCACACGAGATTTGGCTGGATTTGAGGGATAGGTTTCAGCAAAGTAATGGTCCGCGAATTTTTCAACTACATCGCGAGCTGGTGAATCTGATGCAAGATCAAAATTCAATTAGTGTATATTTTACAAAGTTGAAAACAGTATGGGATGAGTTGAGCAACTTTCGTCCTTCTTGTTCTTGCAGAAAATGTACCTGTGGTGGAGTGCGAAGTCTTAATGCACATTATCAAATGGTGTACATGATGTCATTTCTCATGGGATTGAATGACTCGTACTCTCAAATTAGAGGTCAGTTGCTGCTCATGGATCCTCTGCCTCCCATTAATAAGGGTTTTGCATTTGCTGCTCAAGAGGAACGTCAAAGATCTATTGGTAGTACTGCTAGTTCTGACATTACCAATACTATGGCATTTGCTGCCAAATCTGATGAACATAAGTATGAGAAGTCTAGTGCTCAAGGCAATGGAGGCTCAAAGTTTTATAAGAAGGAGAGGCTATTGTGTACACACTGCAATTTTCGTGGCCATACGATTGATAGGTGCTACAAGCTTCATGCTATCCTCCAGGATACAAGCCAAAGCAACAATATGGTGAGCAACAACATAATTCTGTACATCAAGTTTCAAGAAATGAGGTTAAGGTGGATACACAGAATTCTAGCATCTTGCTTCAGCAGTTGAGTCCTGCTCAATGTCACCAATTGCTGACCTTGCTATCCAATCAGCTGGCACAGTCCACTAAGGTGTCTAATGATCAACCTGAAACTTCGAATGTTACTTGTGTCACAGGTACTTATTCATCAGTAGCTTTGAATACTGTTTTATCCATTTCAAAGCATTGCATCGTTGATTCTGGAGCTTCACGACATATATGTTCAAAGGCTGAGTTTTTAATGTTCTTGAAACCTATACAGAACTCTAGTGTTAAGCTGCCTAATCATACTAGTATTCCTATTTCTATGTATGGAGATGTGAGAATAAGTTCGAAGATATTGCTTAAAGATGTGCTCTTTGTGCCACAGTTTAGATTCAATTTAATTTCAGCGAGTGCACTGACTGCTGATACAAAGGTGACTTTGAATTTCATGTCTGATTCCTTTGTGTGATTCAGGATATCAGCACCAAGAAGATGATTGGCAGGGGTGATAGGCTGGATGGTTTATATGTTCTGGATGCTAATAACTGTGGTTTGCTGTCTACAGATTTAAATTCTGGTTCTCATTTGTTTGTTAATAATGTCACCGCCAAGATTTGACATGTTAGACTTGGCCATTTGTCTTTTAAACAATTTGTATGTTTGCAGAAACTATTGAATGTTGATGCTTCCAAGATTAATAATGATGGTCCCTGCTATGTTTGTCCATTAGCTAAACAACGCAGATTATCTTTGATTCTCATAATCATTTATCTGCTTCTGCTTTTGATTTGGCGCACTGTGATATCTGGGGTGCATATCATGTTTCTTCACATGCTGGTTATAGATATTTTTTAACCTTGGTTGATGATTGCACTCGTTTTACATGGGTCTATCTACTCAAACAAAAGTCTGATGTACTTTCTATAGTTCCTAAGTTTTGCAATATGGTACCGACTCAGTTTAATGCTACAATCAAGAAGTTTAGGACATATAATGCTCGAGAGTTGGCATTTACTGAATTATTTGACAGACTTGGGATACTACATCAGTTTTTTTCTGTGGACACACCACAACAAAATTCTGTTGTTGGACAGAAACATCAACATCTACTGAATGTTGCCCAGGCTCTATTCTTCCAGTCAAGAGTGCCAATCAAGTTTTGGGGTGAGTGTATTCTTACTGTCACTTTTCTGATAAACAGAACTCCTTCACCCTTGTTACTTAATAAAACTCCTTATGAGTTATTATATGCCAATATGGTTGATTACTCTATTTTTCGAGTTTTTGGATGTTTAGTTTTTGCATCTACACTTAGTGGCTCATCGAACAAAATTTCAGCCTAGAGCACGCGCATGTGTTTTTCTAGGCTACCCACTCGGTGTTAAAGGATATAGATTACTGGATTTACAATCTAGGGAAATTTTTATCTCTAGGGATGTGGTTTTTCAGGAGGAGATTTTTCCCTTTCACTCTATAGGATCTAATGATACAATCCTTTTCCTGACTTAGTCTTGCCTAATTCTTCTGTTAACAATCATCATGAGGTTTCTCCTGGAATCTCTGATTTTGGTTCTACTGAAGATACTCAGTTGCCAATGGTTTCTGAGGTACCTGATTTGTCTTTAAGAAGATCTAGCAGACTTGTTCAGCCTCCTTCTTATCTTAGAGATTTTCATTGTAATAATTTAGAGTTTGATTCTTCATCCACGGTTCTTTATCCTTTGTCCAAGGTGCTTGATTATAGCAAGCTTTCCACTTCTCATAGGCAGTTTGTTATGAGTGTTTCTTCTACTATAGAGCCTCAGTTTTATCATCAAGCAATTAAGCATGCTGTATGGAAGGATGCCATGAAAGATGAATTAACGGCTATGGAGGCGAATCATACTTGGCAGATTGTTCCATTGCCTAAAGGAAAACATTCCATTGGTTGTAAATGGGTGTATAAAATTAAGCATAAGCCTGATGGTTCGATTGACAAGTTTAAGGCTCGTTTAGTGGCCAAAGGTTTTACACAACATGAGGGAGTTGATTTTTTTGAGACCTTTTCTCCTGTGGCTAAGTTAGTCATGGTAAAAGTTCTATTGGCTTTAGCTGAGAGTCAGAAATGGCATTTATCTCAACTAGATGTTAATAATGCTTTCCTCGACGGTGATTTGTTTGAGGAAGTTTACATGGATCTTCCTCTTAGATATGGTAATCAGGGGGCGAAAGTTTCTAATGGTGACAGGTTGGTTTGCAAACTCAACAAGTCCATATATGGCCTTAAATAAGGTTCGTGACAATGGAATTCTAAGTTTGCTTGTGCTTTGATCAAATTTGGTTTTGTACAATCCAAATCAGACTATTCTCTATTCACTATGGGAGATGGTAATTCTTTCATTGCCTTACTGGTTTATGTTGATGATATCATCATCACTGGACCAAACTTTGAGGTCATTGATCACTTAAAAAGGTTCCTTCATAGTCAATTCAAGCTCAAAGATTTAGGCCTTCTGAAGTTTTTTCTTGGTCTCGAGATAGCTAGGTCTGCTGTTAGGATTGTGCTTTCCCAAAGACATTATGCTTTGCAGTTACTTGAAGATTCAGGCTTTCTTGCTTGTAAACCGTGCCAATGGATGCAAAGGTTCAGCTATGTGCTAATGAGGGTGTTCTTTTATCTGATACTTCTCGGTATAGAAGGTTGATTGGCCGGCTGCTATATCTCACTATAACTCGTCCTGATATTACTTTTGTGCTTCACAAGTTAAGTCAATATTTAGCAAAACCACGAGCGCCACATTTGCAAGCAGTTCATCATTTGCTTTGCTACATCAAAGCAAGTCCAGGACAAGGTCTCTTTTACTCTGCCACTTCACCAGTTCAATTGAAGGCTTTTTCTGATGCAGATTAGAGTTCGTGCAAAGATTCTAGAAAGTCTGTGACTGGTTTTTCTGTTTTTGTGGGTGATTCTCTAGCTTCTTGGAAGTCCAAGAAGCAAACTACGGTTTCTCGATCTCCGGCTGAAGTTGAGTACAGGGCATTGGCATCCACAGTAAGTGAATTGATCTGGCTAAGACAGCTATTATCATATTTTCGCCTGGATTTGTCTTCTCCTACAGTCCTCTTTTGTGACAATCAGGCTGCAATTCATATTGCTTCCAATCCTATTTTTCATGAGCGGACTAAACATATTATTGTCATTTTGTTCGTGATATGGTTACTAAAGGTCTGGTGAAGCTCATGCTAATTCGATCTCAGCATCAACTTGCTAATCCCTTCACTAAAGCTTTGTCTTGGTCGTTGCTCCATTCTTTCTTATGCAAGATGGCCATCAAGGATATTCATGGTCCATCTTGAGGGGGCGTATTAAGTTTGTTAATTTAAGTATAACCAAGGTAATAATAGTTTGTTAATCTTGCTGAGCTGTCATGTAGTTTGTTATACTTAACAGAATTTGTTTTCTTATTTTACGAGCTTTTCTGATGCATACAAGCTATATATATAGCTCTTCTGTAATTAGTTAGAATGAATGAGAATTATCATTTTCTCACAGTTTTCTTTTCTTCATCGTAATAAAAGGAATTGAACCTACTTTCCAAAAAAAAAAAAAAGAATTGAACCAACTAAGCAAAATTCGTAATTCTCAATTCCCTGTTCGAGAAATACGACATTGAAGCTAACCAGCTTTAAGATTCTTCTTCTTTTCTTAATAAAGTACTCTCTATACTCGATAGCCAATGCTGGGGCATAAATATTAAACAAACTTTGAAGAGAGGACTTACCCTGGAATTTGTAAAAATAAGCTGAAATCATGACTTCTCTTCTTGCAGCAACTCCACTCTTTCATTCCATTATGAAAAATAGGCTGGAAATTATCAAGCAAAACAATAAACAAAAACACAAGATGTAATATCGACTTGAAAAAAAAAAAAAGGAAAGCATTTTGCAGAAATAGCTGAATAAAAGCATAAATAAGACTTACTCCCTAACAAATTGAAGATGCCCACACCAAGCAGCCCAATCCAAGCCCCAGAGCGAAAGACAATAAAAACAATTCATAAGTCAGTTGAAAAATTCAGAGCAAAAAAAATAAATTTGTTTTTTTATCTCTTTAAACAAAGTGAATCGTACAAAAATATTGAGGCTTAATAATAGGTTATTAGATTGGAGAAAAGCATAACGGAGAAGATGGCAGAAGAGAGAGAGAGAGAGAGAGAGAGAGAGAGAGTACAGAATCATGGTATCGACAGGAACCGTCGAGGTTGTCGTCATCGGAGAACATGGCATTGCAGCCAATTCGCTGACATCGAACCTTAACCGGCTGTTGGTCCGCCATATCTAGATCACTGTTGGTTGGGTTTGGCCTTTGGGAATCTGACCGTCTTTCAATTCAATCTAAACTAAAAAAGAAGGAACAAGAACACCGTCCACGCCAATCAAGACTTCTTTCTATTTTTATTTTTATTCTCTCTCTTTTATTTCCTGAACTGAAAACTGGAAACTGCGCGTTCGTTTAGCGTTTGGTTTATATATTTAAAATTATTTTTATTTTATATAAATTTTTATAAAAAAAATATTATAATGAATCATGAATCATAATTTAAATTATGACATAAATTTTTCTTTTAAATACTTGATTTTTTTTCAATTTTAGGACAATAAAATTGACGAACAATTTTTTATATTTAATAAAGATAAACATGTGTCTATCACATGATAATTTAAACTTTTACAGAAAGTGTTATGTTATATGCAAATTTTTCTTTTTATTACTATTAAAACTTATTAAAAAATAAAATATTTTGCACATTTTATAATTATTATGTAAAATTTTCTGTTAGTATGCCATAATGGTGTGATTACTTAGGCTAAATTTTAGAAATAACCATTTGTCAAATTTACTTTAAAGAATCAAAACTGTTAAAAAATATAAATATGTCTAAATTAAAAGTTTAAACACCAAAGTATTACTATGCTCAAAGTTCATTGATTAACAAAACTATTAACCCCGCGAGATCATTGTTGTTAAAATATAATATTATGCTGATGATCAGTAAACTATATGATGAATCATTTCACAGAGGAGAACGTTAAACTTTAATTAAAAATTGAGATATAATTTTATATGAGAGTTTTTTATTATAATAAAAAAGTTAAATGTGACTGTTTTTGAGAATTTTTTACTGTAACAAAATTTGAATTCTAAACTTAAATGGATAAAATGAACGGGACTAACGTATATTCAAATTTTCAAGTCGAGCTGAGATGTAATTTTATGTGAGAATTTTTAACTATAATAAAAAAATTAAATATGATTTTTTATAAGAATGTTTAACTGTAGCAAAATTAAAATTAAAAATTCAAATTGTTAAAATGAACGAGACCCTTGTTTATCGAACTATAAAAAAAATGTGATGGAATGCGTAATAGAATTAAAAAAAGTTAAAGTAATTAGATTAAATGTCATTTATTTCCTTTTAAAGTGTTTACTTGAAAATAATTTCATTCTCTTTCTTAAGTTTACTAAAATTAAGAATAATAATGCTATGAGAGAATTTCTTTGGTATTTTCTATTTTTTGAAAACATCGACTTTTCCTGTTTATCAACCGTCATATTTATATTAAATATGATCAAAAGTCAAATCATATTGAAAAAATAATTCACATCTGACAGCTGATAAGAAGAAAACATCGGTGTTCTAAAAAAAAGAGAATACCGGTGTTCCAAAAAAAGAAAGAACGCTAGAGAAGTTCTCATATTATGAATGTAATCACTAAAATGTATTTTTATACAATTTGACAATCATTAACTATAATGTAATTCATTAAGCTATATCAGTAAATTTAACATTTATTCTCTTTGTCGAAGGAAACAATACTAAGGGAGTGCTAAGATTGACATTCTCTTTTTTCATTTTCTATATTGTGTAGGACCCATTAAATTTTCATTTTTAATTTTATAAGTAAATACAGATGGGAAAGAGAATCGCCTATCACTTTCTCTTTTCCTTTGATGCAAAGTAAACATGCTCTTAGAGTAGTTTTTTTATCCTTTATTTTTAATTAATATAGTCATTTAATTAAAAAGAATATTAATTAATAATAAAAGATAAAAATTCATACTCATGCAGTCTAAAGAGTGGTTTTTGTTTTGCTAAATCAGTTTAATAGGTAGTTGTCTCCTTTTCGTATGATCTTTCTTTGGGTTTCAGTTCCAGCCTTTTGGTAAATTGTTGGACTCCTCTTCAAATTATGATTTTAGAAATTGTGCGTAAATTATTTTCTTTTAAATTTTAAACTTTTTCTATTTTTTTTAATTTATGATATGAGACTTTCTCTAGTGTTTATTTTCTTTGAGAATATCGGTATTCATTGTTTATAAGCCGTCAAGTCTGTATTAAATCTGATCAAAAGTTAAATCAGATTGAAAAAGTAATACAGATATGACAGTTGATAAACATGAAATACCGGTATTCCCAAAAAAAAGAGGGAAAACCAGAAAAATTCCCTTATGATATAATGCTTTTCTCTTTAGAAGAAAAAATGCAAATGGTTAATTCACTTTCTATAAAATTCTAAATCAAGTCATTTATTTTTCAAAAAAGAAAAAAAAAGATATGCATATATAAAATAAAGAGAGTTTTTTTCGTACGATTAGAAAAACAAAGGGTGCGTTTGGAATTGGTTCCAAAACGTTTTTGTTTTCTGTACGAAAATGAAAATGAAAACGTTTTCATTTTCATTTTTGAATTATTTCTGAAAATGCGTTTGGTAGTTTTATTTAGAGATTGATTTCAGTTTTAAAAAAAAACTGAAAATGCGTTTGGTTTCATTTTTGAAAACATGTAATAGGTATTTAATATATTAAATAAATAATAATTGAATCCTAAATAAAAACACTAATAATTAATAAAATAATTAATAAAATATGGAAATTACAATATATTAGCTTAAATTATTGTCGCCTATACGAATCCCACATTTGATTAGCTAGATGATCCCTAAAATCAACCATGTAATTACGTTGTTGCCGACCATCCATTTCAGATGTTTCTGCTTCTTGTGCATCCATACCATGTTGTTGTTCCTGTTGCCCTTCTTGTTCTCCCTCTCTTTCAATATCTTCTACGGGCAAATCGACCTCATATTGTCTAAATAGGGGATCATCTCGCGCGTGCAACTTAATTAAATTGTGGATCACACAACAAGCTATTGGTATACTATTTTGTCTTGGCATCCAATAATTTGTCATATGCTTAAGAATTTTAAACCTTGCTTTCAAGACCCCAAAGCACCTCTCTATGCAATTACGCAGTGAGGAGTGATAATAATTGAATAACTCTTGTGGTCCCGCTGGTTAGCCACCGTTTCTAAACTGTTGAATATGGTACCTCTGACCACGAAATGGTGCCAAAAAGCATTGTGTGTTGCTGTAACCGGAATCCACAACGTAATATTTTGGTGGGAGTGGCGCCACGAATGGGTCATCTGGATTTCTTAAAATCTCAGTTAACACTCTGGAATCAGCAGCTGATCCTTCCCATCCGGTATTGACATAAGTGAATAGCATATCAAAACTACACGCCGCCATTGTATTTTGAGTACACGAATGTTTTCTTCCTCTGTAGACTGTCTGTTGATGTGCAGGTGGGACAACCATAAAGTGTGTACCGTCTATTGCACCAATACAATCCTATTAAAATACATAAGGCGTGAGTTACAATTAATTTAAAGTTATTTGTCATATTAGTAGTATATGAGCAGAGTCAGATTGTACCTTAAACCATGGCCA
>NW_010366583.1:269700-271301 GCF_000414095.1 Morus notabilis | reverse complement strand
TAAAAACTTCCCGCCACATATGAATCTCATACTTCTTTTTCAGCTGTGACAGTGTTAGTCTCAGAATCTCAACCAAATCCTGTTGTTTCAATTAATGCCTTAAACTCTCTCGTGCTACGTCTAAGCCTATTCCACTTTGCTTTAAGCTGGTCTGCTGTGAAATGCTTACCAAACTTAATTGCTATTTCATTAGCAATTTTCATCCACGTTTTTCTGTCCAGAGTGGATGTTTGAATCCCAGTCTTTGACTCTTCGTATATCAGTTCTACATAAAAATCCTCAATTGTGGCCGGCCATTTCGTATTATCGTCCTTATCACACATCTAAAACAAAACTTTCATAATTAAAATAAATATCAATTTGTAAAGTATATACACACACAGACCATTAGGGGTGATGGGGGCTGATTTTCAGCCCCCATCAGCCCCAATGGGGGCTGATTATCAGCCCCCATTGGGGCGGATGGGGGCTGATTTTCAGCCCCCATCAGCCCCAATGGGGGCTGATTATCAGCCCCCATTGGGGCGGATGGGGGCTGATTTTCAGCCCCCATCAGCCCCAATGGGGGCTGATTATCAGCCCCCATTGGGGCGGATGGGGGCTGATTTTCAGCCCCCATCAGCCCCAATGGGGGCTGATTATCAGCCCCCATTGGGGCGGATGGGGGCTGATTTTCAGCCCCCATCAGCCCCAATGGGGGCTGATTATCAGCCCCCATTGGGGCGGATGGGGGCTGATTTTCAGCCCCCATCAGCCCCAATGGGGGCTGATTATCAGCCCCCATTGGGGCGGATGGGGGCTGATTTTCAGCCCCCATCAGCCCCAATGGGGGCTGATTATCAGCCCCCATTGGGGCGGATGGGGGCTGATTTTCAGCCCCCATCAGCCCCAATGGGGGCTGATTATCAGCCCCCATTGGGGCGGATGGGGGCTGATTTTCAGCCCCCATCAGCCCCAATGGGGGCTGATTATCAGCCCCCATTGGGGCGGATGGGGGCTGATTTTCAGCCCCCATCAGCCCCAATGGGGGCTGATTATCAGCCCCCATTGGGGCGGATGGGGGCTGATTTTCAGCCCCCATCAGCCCCAATGGGGGCTGATTATCAGCCCCCATTGGGGCGGATGGGGGCTGATTTTCAGCCCCCATCAGCCCCAATGGGGGCTGATTATCAGCCCCCATTGGGGCGGATGGGGGCTGATTTTCAGCCCCCATCAGCCCCAATGGGGGCTGATTATCAGCCCCCATTGGGGCGGATGGGGGCTGATTTTCAGCCCCCATCAGCCCCAATGGGGGCTGATTATCAGCCCCCATTGGGGCGGATGGGGGCTGATTTTCAGCCCCCATCAGCCCCAATGGGGGCTGATTATCAGCCCCCATTGGGGCGGATGGGGGCTGATTTTCAGCCCCCATCAGGGCTGACAATCAGCCCCCATAGGGGCTGATGGGGGCTGATTTTCAGCCCCCATCAGAGCTGAAATTCAGCCTCAATGGGGGCTGACATTGGGGCTGATTTTCAGCCCCCATTGGGGGCCTCCCTGGCCAGCCCCAAAGGGAGGCCCCCAGGGGTTGATTCAGCCCCAATGGGGGCTGATAATCAGCC
>NW_010366583.1:232432-269534 GCF_000414095.1 Morus notabilis | reverse complement strand
GCCCAAACGGGGCCCTCCAGGGGAAAAAGAAAAAAAAAACAGAAAAAAAACCATATCAGATCAAGCATAAGGTAGAAAATAAACACCAAATCAATCGGAAAACAGCAACCGATTTGGTTGAATAAGCAAATCAAACGGCGAGACAACCAGAAAATAAAAATAAAAAAAAATAAAAAAACAAATTGCTCGACCAAATCGATCGGAAAAATCAAACACGTTCAAATATTTTTGGCTAGGGGCATACCTCGGTGAGAAAACGGAGAACGGCGCAGATTGGGCAACAAGAGACCGGAGGAGCTCAGGCGAACGGAGGTGCTCCGGTGAGAAGCAAACGACGCGACTCTTGGGCGAGAAGAACGCCGGGGCTCGGCCGGGAAGAAGATCTCGGCTGAAGAACGGAAGGGAAGGAGGAAGAAGAGCTCGGCTGAAGGGGAAGAAAAAATCGAAAGAAGCAGAAACGGGAGGTTGATCGAGGAAGAAAGAAGAAGAAGAAACCGAAAATGAAAACAAGAAAACGAAAACGGCTTTTTTCCGTTTTCAAAATTCCAGAAAACGACAAAGCCATTTTCGTTTTTGTTTTCTGACACAAATTTTGCCAAACACGTTTTTTATCTCCGTTTTCAATTTTTTGCATCGAAAAATGTGAGAAACGAAAATGAAAATGCTACCAAACAGGCCCAAACTATTTATAATTTTTATTTTTTAACAGTCAGATTTATATCAAAAATTTTTTATTGTATATATTTTCTTAATTTAATATAATTTTAATCATATAAAAAATTATAAATTAATTCTATAGGTCTGTTGAAAAAAAAATCCCTAAAATAAATTCTAAATATACTTTGAAAAATAAATATTAAAAGGAATGTTAGTTAAAATTTTTTCCTTTTGGTTCGAGCTAATAATGATTTGGCGCAACGAACTTTAATATTTACGTTCTTTTCAAAAGGAAACTAAAAAACAAAACTTTGATATTTACGCTCTTTTCAAAAGGAAACTAAAAAACAAAACTTTGATATTAACGTTCTTTTCAAAAAGAAATTAAAAAAAAAAACTTTGATATTTATGTTCTTTTTCAAAAGGAAAATAAAAAACAACTTCCGTTTACATTCTAGCACCCAAAAAAAAAAAGTGAAAAGAAAAATAACTTACAAATTTACAAAACTCCTATATTCCTTTCAATCTTAATCAACATGGCGTTAGATTAAAGACTGCTAACGATTTAAGTTAGGTTAGATAGGAGGGAAAGAAAATAGAAAGGAAAGAAAGATATAACCTAGGTGATGAAAATTGAGTAAGAGGAGAGGATCATTCTTTGGTTATCATGAATTTTTTATTTAGGAGACGTTTGGTTCATGGATTAGAATCATGAGATTAAAATCATTTTTAATTTACGTGTATTTTTTATGAAAAAAAATACTGTAACGAATCACGAACCATGATTCGAATCGAGATACGAATTCCCTAACCAAACAACACCTTAATCTTTTCGTATCGAAGAGATTAAATTATGGCACTTTAAAGGATTTGAAATTCATGACATAATATATTTCCTCTCTTTTTTTTCTTTTTTCTTTTTCAATCTTCTCCCAAACAATCATGTCCCAAAAATTCTCTCCCTGCTCTCACCCCTAGCACTCAAGCACCTATAATCCATTACCATTTACCACCTATCACTAACCTCCTAACCAGCATCAGCTCATGTAAGAAGAAACTACCGGACATAGTTTTCTTCTCTTTTATTCGATATGAGTAAAACGGACCGAGTGAAGGTTAACATTGCAATTAACTAGGAGCAAATTTATGCGTAGACGTCTAGAAAATTTTCATTAATATTTCTAAACTAAAAGCATGAACAACAAATCTGATTCTGAAAAAATGCATCTTTTTAAAAAAAAAAAATTTAAATCATATGAATTTATAGTGTCCTTCAAATTCCCCAAACCCTAGTTCCAAAAGAGAGAAAGAGAGGACAAAGATGTAGTGCCTGGGGTAGCTGCCACTATGAATATGGATGTATTTAGGTTACAACATGCCCACCATGGATATGCGTGCAACGGGCACTTAAGAATTCCTATATACAATACTAATTAGTGTAAAATAATGGTAAATATTTTATGTACAGGAGAACTCCAAGCTAAGTTTGACAAAACAATCGAGTAATCCTGATTATCGTCTGCAACCTCAACTACCTAATTGCCAATTAATTTTCTTTGAACCCCTTGTATTCGCAAAATTGTTGCCACTAGAGCAGTCGACCCGGATCGACCCCAGGACCACAAAAACAGGGATGGTCACAACATTCTGTTAAACGATTCAATCATGGAAGCCTTCTCCTGTTTAAAAAAAAAGTACAAAAAAAATGTAAAAGTTCCAACTCCGCGTACCACAAACAGTTCACAAAATCATTGTACTGATAATTAGAGGAATACGATGTTTAAGTTGTGTGGATTATGTTTCTGATAGTAGGCTTCCAGCTTAAGATTTTGGGTATCATTGATTTTCCAAATGATTCTGTGGAATAATGCAACTAGATTGGTCATTCTCTTTCCTATCTGTAGCTATAAAGATTTGCATTATAAATAAATTTTGGGCATTCCTGATCATGCACAGACAAACCAGACTATGGATGCTTCCCAGATCCAGTGGGAAAAATTGCAGTACTCCGCATTTAGCAAACATTTGAAGTTCTATAGGATGCAGCTAGATAGATTTAACTTTGTCCTCAATAAAAGAGGTTATGGTTCACATGACGCATTGATGGATTTTTTTAAGCTTTTGTTTGTGCAATTATGTGCGGCCGCGCGCGCGCGAGAGTGTGTGTGTGTGTGAGAGAGAGAAAGAGAGAGAGAGAGAGAGAGAGAGAGAGAGAGAACCTCATTCTGATTGCTGCTCTCAGGGGGAAACCAGTGCATGAGAGCTCCCAAGTTCATAATAGCGGGTATCACTTTAAACAAGAGAGGAGTTGTTACCTGAGAATCAGGTGATTTACTAGGGTAAGTATTTTGCAGATAAAAGTGCCAGGAAAAAATAAAAATAAAAAAAAACCTAGCAAGTATTTTGCAGATAAAAGTGCCAGGAAAAAAAAAAAAAGAAAAGAAAAGAAGGAAAAAAGAAGCACAATCCACTTCCACATAAAAGAAACTTACTAGACTAAGAGCTGTTGTTCCAATAAGAAGCAGATACATCTTCCCCTATAAAGCCAAATTTGATCAAGCAACACAGAGGAAGGAATTAGAAAAGAAGAGAGGCAAGTGCTCTTATGTAATTGCAAATTGACTGCAATCTATTCGTTTATTATATATATAAAAATATATATTATAGTTTAATGGAGCTTTTAATGAAATTGGCTACAACGTTAATAGATAAACTAGGATGATTTCACATAAGACGTCAGAAACTCACTAGCCTAATTTAAACAAACCCAAAATTATCAAGGTTGAAATAATATACATCACACATTCATACAACCTGCACGTCTTTCTTGTTAAATAGACATACTGAAATAGTACAGCAGTGGTGGTCTAACTTCGAATGTTAGACCGTTGGATAATGTAAAAATGAGATTCAAGGCCGAAGGGTCTTGAACTTATATAGTCTGGACATTTGGCAAAAACATACTTCAACGGTTAGTGCTTACATGTTTTAGAAACAAAACCTGTCACGCCAGATTTCACATAGAACATTAAAGATGGACAACTTACATATCGAAACCTATTTACAGTATCCATGGTTATAAATTGAACTCTACATAAAGCATCTTCTTTGTTTAAAAAAGGTCTTAATCTCTGGTGAATTTTGCACCATACACAAAGTTTTCATTATGTTTTCTTGAACTATAAAGCATCCATATGCTTATCCCTACTGCATAAATCATATTGTCTCCAACTTACTATGAGAGAGAGAGAGAGATACCTCAACAAGATGCAGATTTGAAGCACGGCTTAAAAGAACAAAGGCAAATTCTCCTATTTGAGCGAGTGATATTCCAACCTATAAATAGTAACGAACTTATAAGATAACTTTTTTTTTTCTCCCTAAATATAGTTTTTCCATTAGAAATAGTTTGCTGGATGAGAAGATAAAATCAACTTACAAGGAATGATGTCCTACTATTATATCTGAAGGCCTTAGAAACTATAGTGCCAACAGCTGTCTTAACAACTATAACCAAGATAACAGATGCTAGAAGTATATCCACGTGGCTCCAAAGGAAATGTACATGAATGAGCATTCCAATACTTGAGAGGAAGAGAGCTGCAAATAGGTTTCGAATCGGCTCCACCTAAATGTAGAAAACAATTGCATTTCGAGGGAAAAAATTCATTTAGTTGTATAGAATAAGACGTATAAAGTATAGTTGAACATAGCAAGTTACAATCACATTGAAGATTGCCACTTAGTCTACCGTGAGAACCAAAAGTACCGATCAAAACTAATTCCTCACAAGATCCCCCCATTTTAGAAACGTTTCATGCCGTCATACAATCAACTATGGCCCAACTTAAGTACCAAGTAGGAAATGGCTCGCTGAAGCTCCATAATGATAGTTAAAGGACTAATGGGAAATTAAATAATTTCCCAATTAAGACAAGTAGCAATATCAATTTTCTTAGTTGGCAGCAGAAGCTTCTACAATCACAAAATTATCAAGTTGAAACTAAGAGATCTGGTTGTATTTTAGTGATAGGCTATTATCATTAATCAGAAACAAGAAGAGTACCTGATCTAAAGTATGTTGTGCGAAGTCGGTAGTAGATATCATTACTCCAGCAACAAAGGAACCCAACTCAAGACTGAGACCTAGCTTATCACTGCACTGAAAAGTTAAAGGAGATGCCACGTGTTAAAAGGTGTTGGGAATTGCAAAGACACGTATTATCTTAATTTTTGGGGATTTAATTAAGATTGTGCATCTTATTTAAGGGCAAAGGAAGCGACTGATGACCACATTTGTCGATCAAATATTAGGAAATATATATTTTCTCATGAAGCCACTTCAAGTTTAAAAAAGTTACAGAACCATTCAACAAATTCACTTATATCCTCTGATTTCTCTAAGCAGATTCAAGTACTCTACTGTTATGTCATCATGAAAGATCTTTGTTCACCATCAGCATCGGGCTACACTTAGCGAACAATACTGATTTACTATCTGATATCAAAGCATTTGGAAATATAAAATGCACTGCCTTAAAGTAGGGACGCATCCATAATAAATGAAATTAGCCTCGACATGAATTTTAACTACATATTTACTTACCCAAGCAGACAATAAGCAAAAAGCCACAGCAGCAAGCTGATAAAGCTCATTTGTCTGATTCACAAAGAATAACAAATCAATCCCAAATGTAAACAAAGATCAATCTAGCAAAATAGCCAGACTCTCTAATAAATGTATGAGACTTACTTGAGAAGATAACTGCATCATCAGTTTCAAAAAGCGAGGAACAAATGACCAGGACAACAGAGATGCTGCAGCGAGATAAATGGACAACACTAGCATCCTGAAATCAATAATGAAAAAGGTAGTTAGTTATCATCGCTACGAGGTGTTGCCTTCAAAAAGGCAATTTTTTTTCCTAAAAAATTAAAACAAATAAAATATGTAATTGACTCTCGAATAGTCCCCAGAGAGAAAAAGGGTATGGAATAGATAGAAAAATGCGACATGATGATAGGAGAAAAACAAACAGGTAAAAGGTGAAACAAACTTACAGTTTTCCCATTGAAATCATCCCTTGGAAAAGGCCACTACTACCACCCAAAACTGGGAGCAAAGCAAACAATAAACCAACAGCACAATCCTGAAATACTCCGCAGTGAATGACAAATGCAAATGAACCATAAAATCAAGACCTTTCAACTTGATATTTTACGATCAAAGATGTTGAAGTAACAGATACCTGTAAAATAAGTGTCCCTATTGTAACTTGACCATGAAGAGAATTGTTAGTATTCCGTTCTACCAAAAACTTTACCACCTGCCAAAAGAAGATGAAAACAATAAATAGTTGCGTAAACAAATTTTGCAGACGGGTAGAACAGAGAAATTGCAGTATCAGAAAATGATGTAAAAACACACCACTGCAGTTGATGACATTGACAAGAAGGAACCAACAAAAACACCCTCAGACAACTTTGCACCACATAACTGAAACGTAGAAGGGAAAAACTTTTAACAGAATTACTTCTCAATAGAATAGAATGACTTGAAGGAATACTAAAATTTAGAATTACCATAGCAGTTATTCCACACAAAAACATGAATGTCACGATTTGCAGAAGCCCTCCAAGAACAGCTACAGGCCCTACAGCTTTTAACTGCATTGACAAGCTTCTTTAGATGGACATTTTTGTTTTTGTTTTCTTGAACATGAAACTACATAACTTTGAACTTCTTTTTTTTTTAATACAACACGGGATCAAATCCGCAACCTCCCCCCAAACCCCATCCCACCCAAACCGGTGCCACTAGACCAAGTGGTCTTAGCCATAACTTTGAGCCAAATTGATTTATAATAATTCATAAGCAAGGATTTTCAAGCCAAAGATAACAAACCTTTGTCAAAGAAAACTCAAGCCCTAAAGCAAAAAGAAGAAAGACAACTCCGAACTGTGCAACAGTTTCAACCTGCAAGAGGAAAAATAAGATGCATCAGATTAGTGGAGACAGATGACATGGTAAAGTTAAACACTCCCAACACCTGGATTTCCCACAAGAAAACAGAGTACCTAATTCTATTTATTTAGCTGTCTAATCTAATTATTGCCTGTGACGCTATAACAACATACCTGTACCATTTCGCTGATGAATTTTAGACCCCCTGGTCCAATTAGTGAACCAGCAAGAAGATAACCCACAATAACCTATCACAAATATCCAAGCAAGAAAAGTTGAGCTAAATAAAGTAATATCTTTTACTGGATGAACATATAGCTAAAGCAAGCAAAAATCTTTTAGTGCAAGCAAAAGAGTAGATAAGAACTGAGAAACAAACCGGTTGTCCCAAACAAGAAAATAGAATGCCACCAATGGCAGCAGAAACTATAACAACCACCAAGTCTGAAATTAATCTGCAAGAATGTAAACAAACAGTAAACATCAATACCAAGAAGTACATCTAATGAACACGAAGCTGTGCTGTGTCTGATGAAAACTAAGTAATGCTTAAAATGACTGAGATGTAAACGCCCTATAAGTAGATTTTAGCACACACACGCACACTCCATCCATCTAAATTGCTTTGATATTAACTCTCAATTCTCATACTATGAATAAGAAAATTCCATAGATTCATAATGAAACTGCAGTCAGGCAAAGATATAGGAAAGATACCTCAAATCTACTTGAAGCACTGGAAACTTGGATTTTTTGTTTGACATCACAAACACGTTGTCCTATTATTAAAAAAGTTACGTCAGCCGGGACAAAAACAACACAAGGAAATTAGTACCTCAAAGTTATCTCCTTAACTTTCTTGTACCCATAAAAACTTAATGTTAAGCACCTTTTTATCAATTAAGGTTGTCATGTCATCAGAATCTTCATTCTCCAGAGAAAAAACATCTTGAAGCTGGAAAGATCTTGTGCCACTGATCAATAAAGTTTATGCAAATCAAACTACTACTTTGGAAATCGTAACGTAAAATAGAATGTGATTTCAGTTTAAATAATTCATCATACACAGAAATAATAGTATCATAAGTACGTTTTACATTCCCATACTTGGCCTCTTGTGTATCGTTTTTCTTGCTCTTGTCATGAGTGATTTTTGCTACAGTCTCCAGAACAGCCTGTAAAACATAATGAGAAAACATCTTTGACAAATATAACATGATTTTTTTCCCCCTATAGTATAAGCAGGTACTAGTAAAAGCACCCAAAAAAAAAAAAAAAAAAAAAAACCCCTTAACTTATAGTTCATTCCAATTCAATCAATAATATTAGGTACATGAAGATCCCAAAACTGCCCCCAGAAACTTTATGCTTTTCCCATAAACAATACTCAAAAATTCCTTCCAGATGAACCAATAATTTCCTCACGAAAAAGATCCATTTACTACAAATATCAGATGGTAGCTTTTTTGGCCTCATGAAGAAATGCAAAAACAATCACGATATCTATTGCTCTAAATTAACGAGCAATCATAGTAGTCAATACTACAATTATGAGCTAAAGTATGCAGCATGCTTTGGTTCGATAGTTCTGGTAGGGAAGGAAAGACTTACCTGCTGATCAGCTACACTGCTGTTAAAGCTGCTTTCATCAGGTCCTGTCAAATAAGACGGAAAAAAAATGTGATTACTTTTAATCAAGAAAATTGTGGCCCTAAATCGACGTGAAACAACAATTCAGAAGTATGCCGGGAAATTTAGTGAGAATGAATTCAAAGTAGATTGGCAGCCAAAACTATCCAGCCAAATCAAAATCAATCATTACGCTTTCCATCGAAACAAAAATCAAGAAATTTTTTTTTTCTCCTTTTTGTTGTTTCAGGTGCATGTGTGATCCTAGCACGCATTGTTGTTGTCGAGAGAAAATGTAGAAAATAGACTAGCATTTCATCCTAACAGAGTCCACCAAATTGCCCTAATCCGAAATACAAGAGTCGATAATTCATCCAGAATTTCATTTCCTTTTCCCGGACTTTCTTGGTAACCAAACAAAACCTACAAAGATTCAAACGCAGCTTCAAAAGAAAAGAAAATCGCAAACCTTCCGGCTGATCATTCTCAGAGAACTCCTTCTCCAGCACTCGATCGAACATTTTGGCTATGGAACCGTCGTTAGACTCCGGCGCGGAGGAGTTGAACAGGTTGCCGTAAAACCTCTCTCTGGTCTCCTTATCCGACCTCCCGGAGATCGAGATCCGCGCGTAAATCAGAATCGTGAAAAGGCAGAACCAGAATCCGAAAGCTCCTGCTTTCTTCGCCATTAACGATGAGAAAAATCTTGTCTTTCCGTGTAATCTTGGGAGATCAAATTCCAAAATGTGAGATAAATTGATTTAGGGTGAAGAATTTCGAATGAGAGAAAAAAAAAAGTGTAATGCGATTGAGAAGGAGGTAAATCTGAGGTTGCGGAAGAATTGGGTGTCTTAAATTCAAAGCTTTTTCAAATAAAAGTGCAAAGGTCTCAAGAGTCACGGGTCGTTTTGGGGGTAGTTTAATTGCCTCGCGGGGGACCTGATAATGATTGTGGATGTCATTCTAGACAAAACGTTTTCAATTTTTCCGGCTGAACAACAACAGGACAAAATTTTCAAAAAAATTATTTTTTAAAATATATAAAAATTAAAATTTCGTTCATTTTACAATTAATTTTTTTATTACAATTAAAAATTTTTAAAAAATATCACATTTTAATTTAAATTAAAAATTTAAATTTGTAAAGTAAACTGACTTAAAAATTTTAAAAATTAAATTTTAAGGTAAGTAACCATAAAAAAGGAAAGAAAATGACTATGAAAAGGAAAAACTTTAGGGGGCAAAAAAAAAAAAAACATTGCAGAGATACTGTAGCGTTTTCAACCAAAAAAAAACTATAGAAAAGGGGATTCACACTTCTCTTATATATAGATTCTATCTTTGTTTGGTATAATTTTTTTTCCCCGATAGATGGGATATTTAAACTGCAAAAAGATCAAAAAAAAATAAAATAATTTTAGGATAATTGTGTGTGTCATTGTTTGGAAATGCAACGTGACCAATCGCACCAAAATAATATTAGTTTAACACTAATCACCATCTGATGTGACGTACAAACAAACAAAATCAATTAATTTGAATCAGTTTAACTTCATGTGAGCCTCAATTTAATTTTTAGTCGAGTATTATTAGCTTAATTGTGATTAACATAGCCGACGGGACAGTCATCAATAATTAAATCGAGTAAATCAAGTTGAAACCACCTAATAATCTAATGTTAAACCAGTCGTTGATTTGATAATTTTAAACACCCTTTTTCCAGAAAAAAAAAAATTTTGAAACAACTTTTGCAAAAAGAGAGCATACAGAAGGATGATTTGCTTTCATTTGCAATTGCGGACCCCCCTTTTTGGTTTTTTCTTTTCTTTTGAAATTTTTTTTTTTAAAGACAAGAAGTTTATGTTCTCCTTAATTATTTGGTGCCCGTCTCTGTATTTGACATTAAAAAAAAAAGAATGTCGTTTTGATGTTTTCTCTTAATCATTTGAATAAATATAGGAAACCTAGGCTCAAATTGTTTGGAAGGAAGAGAAAATCTTACCCATATTAACTAATGTTCTCCTTAATGTTTTCTCTAAAAAAAAAGTAAGCGTTTGTTTTTTTTAATATAAATTTTTAATATGTTAGTAAGTAAGCGTTTGTTCTTCTTAATGGTTTTTTTTTAATATTCATAATGTTTTTTTGTTTTTAAAGTAAGAATATTTTTAATATATTTTTTTAATATTCATAATGTTTCATAATTTTTAAAATATTTTTAAACGTTATGAATAATTTCAAGAATGTGTTAGTAATATAAATTTTTAATATTCATAATGTTTTTTTTAATATTTAAACTGCAAAAAGATAAAAATAAAATAAATTTTTAATATGTTAATATAAAAAAGTAAGCGTTTGTTCTCCTTAATGGTTTCGGTTTCTACTTGATTTACTTGATTCAATCATTGGTGACCGTCCCGTCGGCTATGTTAATCACAATTAAGCTAATAATACTCGACTAAAAATTAAATTGAGGCTCACATGAAGTTAAACTAATTCAAATTAATTGATTTTGTTTGTTTGTATGTCACATCAGATGGTGATTAGCGTTAAACTAATATTATTTTGGTGCGATTGGTCACGTTGCATTTTGAAATTCCATTGCTAGGTACAACGAAATTGAGCATGGAATCCAGTAGCCAACAAACACGTGAAAAGCACACTCCGATCATGGTGGTGTATTTGACACGCGCCCCTATCACTACAAGATTTTATTCTCCAACATTCTTGACCTCAAAATATTTTAATTTTTTATGTTTACAATTAAAATATTTTAAATTTTAATTCTTAATTTTTATAGATTCCCTTAAAAATTTAACACATAATAACAGAAGAGTAAATGTTAATAGAGATTGAGGGAAATAAGTCAAGATTTAAAACGAATTAAAATTAATAGGCTAATAATTAAGGAAAGTTAATAAATAAACCAATTTAATGTAAATCAAGATTTACAACTAGCTAAAATTTCAAAAATAAATTCTTACTAAATCCTGGATTAAGTGCGATTCTTTAGAAAGTTATGCTAATTTGAAAAATCTTGAATTAATTCGTTTAGTTCGCTGATTTGAGTTTGTAATTTGAGTTGAAATGTGATTTTATGTGAGAGCTTTTTACTGTAGCAAAAAAGTTATATGTGGCTGTTTTTGAGAACTTTTTACTGTAGCAAAACTCAAATTGTAAACTCGAATCGGTAAAGTGAACGGGGTATATTTAAGATTTATCATTATAATTTATACTGTTATTTTTTTAAGTAATTCTAACTTAATAAATCTTAAATTTACTGTGTATATCTAGGATTTACCATGAGAGTTTGTATGATTCTTAAAAAAATGATGCTAACTTACTAAGTATATCCAAGATTTACCATTAAAATTTATATTATTCTTTTTTTAAGTGATTTTAACTTGGTAAATTCTGAATTTATTGTGTATATCCATTATTTACCATTAAAATTTGTACGATTCTTAAAAAAGTGACGCTAACTTGGTTAATCCTGAATATACCAAGTACATCGAGGATTTACCATTAGAATTTATATTATTATTTTTTTCAAGTGATTCTAACTTGGTAAATCTTAAATTTACAATGTATATTTAGGATTTACCAATACAGTTTGTACGATTCTTAAAAAAGTGACGTTAACTTAATAAATCACGAATTTACTTATAAATTCAGGATTTACCATTAGAATACTATTTTTTTCAAGTGATTCTAACTTAGTAAATCTTGATGAATCATAGATTTATATGGTAAATTCATTTACCATTAGAGTTTGTACGGTTCTTAAAAAAGTGATGTTAACTTAGTGAATTCTGAATTTACCTAGTATATCCAAGATTTACCGTTAGAATACTGTTATTTTTCAAGTGTTTCTAACTTAATAAATTTTGAAATTATCTGGATTTACCGAGTAAATCCAGAATTTACCATTAAAATTTGTACTGTTATTAAAACCTGATGCTAACTTAGTAAATTTTAGATGTACCAAGTATATTCAGGCCTTGTTCGCTTCGCTGATTCGAGTTTAAAATTCGAGTTTTGTTACAGTAAAAAGCTCTCACAAACAGTCACATCTAACTTTTTTGCTACAGTAAAAAGCTCTCACATAAAATTACATCTCAACTCAAATTCTAAACTCGAATAATCGAAACGAACGAGACCAGGATTTGTCTTTAGAATTTGCACGGTTTTTTTAAAGTGATTATAACTTTGTAAATATTGGATATACCTAGAATTACTAAAGAAAAGGAAGAAACAAAAATAAGAAAAGGGTAAAATTGAAAACATAAAATGGTGTATTAGTTTATATGCATCGGTAAATTAGTCATTTACTTTCGTAAATTTTAAATATATACCTATTTCCTAATTAAAATATAGAAAAATATTTTTTTTATTAAAAAAAAAAAAACTCCTGATGCAAAATGTTTTGTGCTACAGGACGTCGACGTGGCATGTGCAGGCTCCACAAAATTGGTCTAGCCATCACTGGTGTGTGGCGTCCACAAGTGCAGCACACCAACCACTTCTTTTATCCTCTTTTACACACTTCACCGATCGTTCAAGCAGCTTCTCACACCATCACTAGCAAAGAGAACAATTCATAGCGATTAAGAGAGACCGAGACTCGTTCCAAATTCCAATGGCGTCGTTTGTTAGCACTTCAGGCGTTGGATTAGTGTCGTACAGCAGATTACCATGCATGGATGGTTTGAAGCAGAGAAGCATTAGCCACAAGCCAACAACTAATTTCAAGAGTAGATCATCACGAAGGCTTGTGGTGGTGCGAGCAGAGGGACAAGCCATAAATCCAGAGATCAGGAAGAGCGAAGAAAAAGTGGTGGACTCCGTTGTCGTTACTGAGCTCTCTAAGCCCCTTACTCCTTATTGCAGGTTATTAAAGGCCCCTTGGTTAGTCTTAGCGTGTGTTTAGTCAGTAAATTCGTATCATAATTCGTGATTTATTACGATATTTTTAAAAAAAAAAACACACATAAATTAAAAATAATTCTAAATTAATCTGAATTTGTAAACCCAAAGAGTTTCGTTTTCTTTATCTGAATATCTTTGTTGTTTCCTTGTTTTGTCTTAGGATTACTGCACGCTGTCTAAAGTGGTAAACAAGTTAATAATTTTAATCATAGAGTACAATTTTTCTATTGACTGATTGGATGAAGAAAAAAAACATTTATTCGCATTAAGGCGGTAAGAAATCACCCCGAACTCGACAAATCCGACTGAACCGAACTGACCCTATTCGAAAATCACGGGTTTCTAATTTTTTATTTAATTTTTGATTTTAATTATGCTTAACCCGCACTGCGCAGGTAAGGGCACGGGGTAGGGTTACATGAACCTAAGATAACCCTACCCGGCCGAACATGTTCAAAGTAGGTAAAATAATGTCTAACACTTTAAATTCTTACTTTCATAAATTTATGAACTTTATGCTTTAAACTGTTAACTTATTTATGTTTTGGATTCACTGTTTGTGTAAAAAATGCTTATATGCCATAGTTGTTGAATTAAGACATTCTTTATTTATATTGAAAGTGTTTAATTTCAAAGTGAGTGTTTTAATTGTTCACTTTGCATTTATACCCCCTCTTAAAGGAAAGACATGTTCTGTTTGATAATGATTTCTTCTGTAACAAGCACAGATTAATTGATTAAAAAGTGATCATGTGGTCCTTGAGATCACTCTTACTTTATGCATAAGATGCAAAGTATTTTCGGCCAAAAGATGGCTCAATAATAAAGTTTTTCAAGTACTAGCCATACAAATCCAATATCACCGCTGCCCATTAGAGTCCACCAAGTCTTTCACCTGAGTAACTCGAGTAACCCGAGGTCACCCGACAGGTTACGGGTTTGTAGGCTTATGAGGGTATTGTGGCCTAAAGTTTTTTCAACCCACACAGTGCGGCTCGGCCAAATTTTTCAGCCCAACCCGAGCCAACCCGGCCGAATTACACCCCTAACTATGAGTTATTAGCCTTTATATTTATTATGCCGCAATTTTATTGCGTAATTATTTACGACAATAGTATTTACATATATCATTTATTGCTCATTTACTACAATAGTATTTTATCATTTATTTGCATATAAGAGCCTCTTAGATTAAAATTGATGAAGTTATAGATTAAAATTGGTTTTCAACAACCTGAGTAACCCGACCCTACCCGAGGTCACCCGAAAGGTTGTGGGTTTGTAGACTTAAGAGAGTGTCACGGCCTAAAATTTTTTCAACCCGCACTAGTCGGGTAGGCTCAATTTTTCGGCTCAACTCTACCCTACCCGGCCGATTTACACCCCTAATTCGCATAGAAAAATGGATAAAATTAGAAACTTTTTTTGGTAGAAAATGTCATGGATAAAATTAGAAACTTAATTAGTGTTATATATAGATACCATTTTATGGTATAAGCACGCGAGTTGTTATTTTTTTATTCATATTTTATAATGACTGAGATGGATTAATACACTAACGGGAATCGAGCTAGACAGGTAGAACAATACTTTTATATTTTACAACCTAGTCACATTTCCTTGAATATAACTTCTCAATGCAGAATAAGGCGGCCCCAACATTAATGTGCATGAGATTTTGTTTATCTAGAAAAGAAGAAAATAAACTTGGATATATATTATAATTAAGTACTAAGCAAAAGTAAGTAACCAAACAGCTTACCTTCCATTGCAAAGTGTTAGACCTTGATGCCCGGCGAAAGCAGATATATAATATATATATATATATATGTGTGTGTGTGTATATCTATATATATATATATATATATGTCATATGTTTTTTGTTTTTGGTTTGCAAAGCATGAATTATTTTGGGGTTTTTTTTTATGTTTAGGTGTTGGAGGTCGGGAACTTTCCCTTTGTGTGATGGCAGTCATGTAAAGCACAACAAAGCTACAGGCGATAATGTGGGACCATTGCTCCTGAAGAAGCAGTAGTAAAATTAACTTCAGTCATGTCGTATGTGTTAAAATTGCAGACGGGAATTCCTTAAACCCCAAAAGAGAAAATATAATTTTTTTAAAAAAAAAAAAAAAAACTTATTTGGAACGTTGCTTTGAGATTTCTGGTTGCAGTTGATAATGATGATTATTTATGCCTGATGCCTTGGAATGACTCGATTATTGTCCGAATAACAATTCCACTTGCCAAGGCATGACTCACAAATCATGAGTGTGTTTTGTATCTTGGCATATGTTGGTGAATGCTAAACTTTTTATGCTAAATCAAGCTAAAACATTGCTTTGAGATTTCTGGTTGCAGTTGATAATGATGATTATTTATGCCTGATGCCTTGGAATGACTCGATTATTGTCCGAATAACAATTCCACTTGCCAAGGCATGACTCACAAATCATGAGTGTGTTTTGTATCTTGGCATATGTTGGTGAATGCTAAACTTTTTATGCTAAATCAAGCTAAAACATTGCTTTGAGATTTCTGGTTGCAGTTGATAATGATGATTATTTATGCCTGATGCCTTGGAATGACTCGATTATTGTCCGAATAACAATTCCACTTGCCAAGGCATGACTCACAAATCATGAGTGTGTTTTGTATCTTGGCATATGTTGGTGAATGCTAAACTTTTTATGCTAAATTAAGCTAAAGAAATTACTCAAAATCTTACAAATAAATATGCATTCCATAAACCAATTGCTTCGCTGCTCAATATGCTGACTATGGTGAATCTAAGAGGTCTATTATGATGCAAGGAATAACTTAGCATGGAAGAAGGGTGGTTGGCGTAGGTATGGTAATATGGAATAAGATAACTAGCCAGTCTTTATTTATTATATATTTATTGGTGTTACTTTTCAACTCTTGATTTAGGTCCCATTTGGATTGGCATAAAAAAAATGTTTTTGATTTATTTAGTTTAAAAGTCACTTTTGAATCTGTTTAGATGGACAATCTTAAAGTGTTTTTGATTTTTTTAAGTACTTTTAGAATAAGTCATTTACTTGGTACTTATGAAAAGTTTTTTTCATTTACACTTTTAACCTTTTATTTATAAACAACAAATAAATATTTCATTAATATCTTTTTTATTACATTACTTTTTGTAACAATACGTGTTTTTGATTTTTTTATTTAAACAGATTCAAAAGCTCTTTTTATATATGAAAGTACTTTTTCAAGCACTATCTAAACACTAATAAGAAATCCCTCAACTTATATTTATTTTCTCATATTACTTAAAAACGCAAGTATAAATTATCTCAAACGGGTCCTTATAGAAACTTTGTGTGAGTCATATATTTGGAGTATTGAATCCAACAAAATCAATGAGATATTATGAACAGTCGTGACTTGGTAAAAAAAAAAAAAAAAAAAAACTTCTCATATGTATATATCTAAACCTATCTTCATCAATAAAATGCGATGTGCGTTGATTTAGGGGAAAAAATTCGTTAATCTGTGGTTTGAAGATATTCCACTCACAAAAATACAATTTAAAGCGTCATATAAAGTAAGGAGGAACTTTAATTATTGTTTGGATACCAAAGAAGAACGAGAATTCACAATGATTAAAGCAAATGACTCCGTTAAACAAGCATTAAAAGATGTCGGTTGCTATACATATTCAATTTTAAAAAAAAAAAAAAGACAAGGAAAAAGACGAGAAAAGATAACGAAATTCCTTAAAAAAAAAAAAAAAAAAAAAAGAAAAAAAAAAAAAAAAAAAAAAAAAATTCCTTAAAAAAAAAAAAAAAAAAAAAAAGGATAACGAAACATGTTTATTATACCTAATGAAATAACGAAAAACTTGCTTTGCGTGTATTCCATCAATCACCATTTATTCCAGAACCAAAATAGTAGGCTTGGAATCCTACAAGTTCCAAAATGTTGTGCTTTTATAGCATGAAAATATTATGGGTCGTTTGATTCATGGGTTTAGAATCTAATTTTAATTTTTAAAATTTAAATTTTTTATGAGAGAAAAATACTGTAAAAAACTTATAATTATAATTTAGAATCAGAGACGAATCCTTAAAACAAATATCTCATAAAATTTTAAAAAGAAAAGACCCTCTTGGGCCTGTGATCTGTTTTTTTTTTTTTTTTTCTTTTCAAAAAGAAAAGACCCTCTTGGGCCTGTGATCTGTTTTTTTTTTTTTTTTTTTTTTTTTTCAGTTTTGGTATAACAAAATCACCCCCAGTTTTCCAGTCTCTTCCTCGTTGAATTTAAGCGTTTTTGCTCAAAAAAATGTGGCAAGTCAAACGGCTGGTGAGAGAGCACCGACTAAAAAACACGTGCGAGTTATTATCCGCGTTGGGTGTTTCCTCGTCATCAAGTTTCAAGCGAGACACGTAAAGCGGCATCGTTCGATTTCAGCAAAAATGGTGCCACTCTCGTTCAGGCCATTTAAGCACAACTGCACATTGTTGAATTTTCTTCGAAAATTATCGTTTTTTTTTTTGTAATAAATATTTTTCTTCGATAAAGCTAGCATGGCATGTGCATGTGTTTCTTCAATTTTTTTGAAAGGGTGACTATACAGAGCATGCAGCCATTGTAACTTAGATCCCAATAGTGCGCAGCGTTTTACTATTTATAAGCTTATCCACGTGCCATTTTAGGAGTCCCCATGTTATTGTTAAGAGACTCACAGAATTTTAAGATTAAATAAAAAAGATCTACTAATTAAAACCTTAATTAAAATTCTTAATCGTGAGATTTAAGTGTTAGATTAACCAATTACTAGTTTACTTAAATTATGTTGGTACTTTGAATTATGCTTGGGAAATATTATGACTTGGTTGGAACTTCTTTTTTAAAATTTATGACTTTAAACCTAGTTATTTTGTTCTTATTTTATTTTATCATTATATTTTTTAAAATTATTTTAAAATTTATTGAGAAAAAATAATTTAGATGATTAATTATATGTGATTAAAAATTTTAATTACTAATTAGTTATCCTAATATTAAGATAATTAGCATAATATACAATTTCTTTTTTTAAAAGTTCAACACACAAAAATCTATTAAAATGATAAATAAATAAATTTATAACAGTTTATTTTAATTCTAGGCGTAAGTAAACGCATAAATGAAATTGTGATTGATTCTAACTCCGATTCCTACAACTTAAATAAACAATTTATTCTGACTATAATTTATGACTCTGATTTCTATCAACTCCGATTACGGATAAATAAATATGCCGTTAGTTTATTAAGGTGTCAAGATACCAACTGAAAAGGTTTTTTTTTTTTTTTTACTTGATTCATTCCCTGATTCGAATCATGATTTATGGTTCGCTACAGTATTTTATCTCATAAAAAATTCACGTAAATAAAAAATAATTTAAATAACATAATTTAAATTCTCCAACCAAACGTATTGTTTCCAAAGCCACTCTTAACTTTCAATGTCAGGTGATGTTAGTTTTCTAATGAGGGTACAAAACGTTGGAAATTGAAGTAATAGTTAATTGAACATATAACTTTTTTCTTACTTTTATGCTTAAAATGTATGGCACGGAACCATAAAATTGATTATACAGTACAGTATGACTTTACAAATTAAACAGATAAAAAAAAAGATGAGCAGAAAAAATAAAATGCGGTTATTTAAATGGAATCCTACTTTCATTGAAGTTGTGAAAGGTTTATGAGAAAATAATCCATGTACTGAAAGTAAAAGAATGAACAGAGAGAACCAAGTTGTTCCATAGTTATACTTCTTTTCCTGTGAAGAAAGGATCATTAGTGCCAATGCCAAAGTGTCTCGTACATAAGTTATACTAGCAAATTGGGTCATTTTAGTATCGCTAAATTTGTGGATTTGAGTTTTTAATTTAAACTGAGATGTGATGTAAGAGTTTTTAACTGTAGTAAAAAAGTTAGACGTGATTTTTTGTGAGAGCTCTTATGTGAGAGCTCTTACATCCGTTTAGTTCGCTGATTCGAGTTTTTAATTTAAGTTGATATGTGACTTTATGTGAGTTTTTTACTATAATAAAAGAGTTAAATGTGACTTTTTCTAAGAAATTTTTATTGTATCAAAACTCAAATTTTAAACTCAAATCAGTGAAATAAATGAGACCTTTAACGATAACAAAATTAAAACTAAAAACTCAAATTAATGAAATGAATCAGACTTTAAGGCTTTAGATCAACACTTTTCTGCCCATTTTAAATGAGCATCATCTAGATATCTTTGGGATTGTTCTTTTGCATTTTTTAGTTAAGGTGATTTGAGTAATGATTTTGAGTTGAGTTTAAGTTATAACTTGAGTTGATGTTGTAACATGAGTTTATGTTTAGATGTGCACATTTGAGTTATGATTTGAATTAAGAATCTTTTTGAGTTTGTGTTTAGGTGGGTCAAAACTTAAATTTATATTTAAATAGTATTTTAATAAAAACTTAATGGTGATGAAAAATTTTAATAGGGTATGTGGGTGGAGTTTTATTCGTCTTTTCGTTATGAATACATAGAAAAAAAATCATCTCAATCAGAATTAAAACGAAAAAATTATGACATTTTTAAGAATAGAAAAAATACTGTTCATTAATTTGAGTTTGAGTTTTTGAACTCAAGTTGAAGAGAAAACTTAAACTCGAGTTTAGCCTCAAACTCGAGTTCAAATTCAAATTCAAACTCAAATTTTACAAAAAAAATATGAACTTGAATAAAGTCAATTCAAATTTTTTCTGAGTTTTATTTTAAAAAAACAACCACTTTTACCCCGTTCACTTTGCTGATTCGAGTTTGTAATTTCAGTTGATATGTGATTTTGTGTGAGAGTTTTTTACTGTAGTAAAAAAATTAAATGTGACTATTTTTTAGAACTTTTTACTGTAATAAAATTTAAATTCTAAACTCAAATTGACAAAATGAACGAGGCCTTTATCTCTTATTCTTTCATAGACAAGTAAAGATAAGGCAATAAGACTGGGCCTCAACTAAAATCAATCAGTAACACAGTCAATCGTGTGGCGTCCATTCAATCAATCTCAGGATATTGTCCCCTTGGGACCCACTTTAACCCTCCATCATCAGAAACTTGCCAAGTGCAGGGTTAGAGATGAAGGTCTCAAAATTTGGGCAACGGCAGGGATTCACTTTAGTATAACCTCAGGAAACTACAAAGGCCAGTTTGTCGGCAACCACAGCCCCCAAATCACAACGAGTGAAATAATATTGTAGTCCTTGCTTTACATCCTTGGAACTCAGGACCACAAAATTCGCAAGCGGTTTTGAATTTTTTTTATCCTCACCTAGAATAGCTACCCTCTCTCTATCCGTACAGCTACGCCTACAGGTGAAGAGCCAAAAAAAAGTGATAAATTTTGATGACGTCCGTCGAGAACCGTCCAATGCATTGTATTCAAGATCCAACGGCGTCGTACTGAGTTTTGACACCAGCTTAACGACAGGTGTAAAGAACCTTCTATTGAGGCCTATGAATTATGATCAACGTATAGATGCGGCGGCTTTTCGTCAAACGACCAAGTTTTTAAAGCCGTCGTAGGTTGGCATTTTTTCTAGCGCGTTTAACGTGTCGTTCGTTTAGTTTGTAAGTTTGAAAAGAAAAATTTAAAGAGACATTTAAAAAGAATTTTGTACCTTTAGTTTGCAAAGGGTGAAAAGGTTGACAGAGGGATGAAGTGGTAAATTGACATAATCATGTTCATTAATCTCCAAAAATACGCTAAAGCTGTAATTCTTTGACAAAAAATAATCGATGTTAAGAACATAAACGACAACTGAAGTAAAATGTTGGTGAGAAAAAGAAAAGAAATAGGAAAAGAAAAAACAAAATTCCTAATAAGTACCATAATTTTAAGTGCAGTGGAAAAGGTGACTATAACCCCCTAAGAAAAGAACCGCCACGTGCCTGTTATTAAAGTACTTTGATAACTCTGTCGGTGTCTCCTGGCAGCCGGTGATTAAGCACACGTGCCGTGCCCTCACTGCTCTTTTACATCCTCATCATCTCAGAGCTCTCGAAACTCCCCCAAGTATTCTCTTTTGAAGCCCAAACAAACACCACCTCCCTCTCTCTCTCTCTCTCCGCAATTCACCAAGTAAGAAAGAGTCATCATCACCGCCGAAAAAACCCACCATTAACCGGTCAAATTTCGCCGGATAAAAAGCTCCACAATTTTCTCGCCACCTCTCTCTACACAATTCACCAAGTACGAAACAGTAATCATCACCGCCGAAAAAACCCACCATTTTCCGGTCAAAGTCCGCCGGAAAAAGCTCCACAGTTTCCTCGTCACCTCTCTCTCTCTCCCTCCCCTTCCCATGCTTTCCCTTTCGAACCTTCCCTCTCCTGAGACTCACAACAACAAGAAGCCTAAACCCACGGAAACGTTATCGCTCAAACCCACTAACCATCCTCGAACATGCCTCATCGTCGCGGTCGTCACTCTCCAAATAATCCTCCTCTACCACCTCCGCTCCCTCCCCTTCTCTCGCCCCCACTTCTCGTCTCCCTACGCCGCCGTCTCGGTCCCCGCCCCCGCCGCCGTGGAGGATGAGGAGGACCAATGCCCTTTCGGTCGAGTATTCATTTACGACCTTCCCCAAACTTTCAACCGTGAAATTCTCGACAATTGCGACAACTTGAACCCCTGGAGCTCGCGGTGCGACGCCTTGTCGAACGACGGGTTCGGGCAGAGAGCAGCCGCGCTCGCCGGAGTTGTTCCCGATAATCTGATCCCGGCGTGGCACTGGACGGATCAGTTCGTGACGGAAGTGATTTTCCACAATCGGATTATCAACCACAAATGCCGGGTCGCCGAGCCAGAATCCGCTGCGGCGTTCTACATCCCCTTCTACGCTGGACTCGCGGTGGGGAAATATCTTTGGTCGAAAACCAGCACCGCCAAGGACCGTGATCGCCACTGCGAGATGATGCTAACGTGGCTCAAGGATCAGCCATACTATCGGAGATCGGGCGGCTGGGATCACTTCATCTCGATGGGGCGTATCACGTGGGACTTCCGGCGGTCCAAGGACAGGGACTGGGGGTCCAGCTGCATCTACATTCCCGGGATGAGGAACATCACGCGTCTCCTGATCGAGCGGAACCCGTGGGACTACTTCGACGTCGGTGTGCCCTACCCCACCGGATTCCACCCCCGATCGGAATCCGACGTCGCCGAGTGGCAGAGCTTCGTGCGCAACCGCCGCCGTTCGACTCTCTTCAGCTTCGCCGGAGCGACACGTGGCGCCTTCAGGAACGACTTCCGCGGTCTCCTGCTGAGTCACTGCCGGAACGAGTCGGACGCGTGCCGAGTCGTGGACTGCGCCGGGACTCGGTGCTCCAACGGCACTACGGCGATTCTCGAAGGGTTTCTTGACTCGAACTTCTGCTTGCAGCCGAGGGGCGATAGCTTCACCCGCAGGTCAATTTTTGACTGCATGATCGCCGGTTCGATCCCTGTTTTTTTCTGGAAGCGGACAGCCTACTACCAGTACGAGTGGTTTTTGCCGGTCGAGCCGGATAGTTACTCGGTTTACATAAACCGTCACACGGTGAAAAATGGCACCTCGGTGAGAAAAGTTCTAGAAAGTTACAGTCAAGAGGAGGTGAAAAAAATGAGGGACAAAGTTGTCGAGTATATTCCAAGATTAGTGTACGCAGAACCCCGAGAAGGATTAAAGAATATGAAAGACGCATTTGATATTGCCATTGACGGCGTATTGAGGAGGTTTAAGGAGCAAGAAGAGAGAGGCTACAAGTGGTAAATTAAAATAAAGGAAATTGCCCAATTGGTGATGGGTAAAAATTTTAAAGCAGTAACATTAATATGGGCTTTCTTTTTTCTTTCCCCAAATATTCATTTTTGTGTCAGCTAAATTGGTGAGCACGAGGATTCTGGACTGGGCAAGGGCAGGACTCGGCTGCTTTTACGGGAGAGGCAGTTATTGGTTAATAGTTATTACGGTTGGAAGCAAAGAGAGAAAAAAAAAAAAAAAAAAAAAAGATATATTGGTATTTCATACATGTAATTCTTCAGTCTCTTCATTTTATACAATTACTGAAATTCTTATAGTTACTACCACGATTTTTGTATTCTTTTTGTGAGGATTTAGGACTCTGTATTTACTGTCTTGGTAGCAATGGTGGGTAGTTATATGGCAACTAAGTGGTGGTCCTTGAGCTCTCCAGTGATGAGTGGAAGCTATATCACTTGTTGTGTGGTCCACATTACATCATAATGTGGAGAGATGGGAAGTAATTGTTGAAGGCATGGCTTTTTGTTGGGCCATGGTATGTGTAATAGCCATCAAGAATTATGTGATTAATTATGGAGGAAAAAATTGAATAATGATGTTGTAGAATATGTTGATCTATGGACACAAATTTAATTCCTCTTGGTCATATGCACTTTATTACAATAAAAAAAAGGATTATGCTTTATCGTTACCGTTCATTATTCTCATAGAGATTCATTTTTTGTACTATAGCTTTTCTGAAAGATGATACTTTCTTTGGGTTTTCACGTCTTTTTTTTCACAATTCGTTTATTATTTTTCTCATAAAATTTTAAATATAATTTTTTTACTATAGTGTTTTTTTTTTTTTTTTTTTTTTTTTTACATACACAACTTAAATTCTTAATTTGAGTTATGAAACAAATATAATTTGAGAGTGAAAAAAATGAAAAAATAAACTGCTTTTCTTGAGCATTAAGATAGAGTCAGCCTACTTATGCCCTGACAGGAAAGTTCCAATTCGCAAGTGATAGAAAACGTAATGATTCTGTGCAACCTACTTGTTTGTCTTTTTTTACGCAATCTTATACTTTTTATTATATATTTATCTTACTTTCTAATAAGAAATTCCTCTTTGGTAAGTTAACTTATTCTCTTTTTGGGGTCTATTGATAATTAAGTTTAAAACGCGTCACTCTTCGGAAGAACAAACAATTTTTAAATATACATAAACACAAATAAAGACTAGTTAGGGAGCTAAAATGTGGGCTAATTGCTGTTAAGTTAAAAAAACAAGGTATAAGACAAAATATTGTTTACTTTTGTATGGTAATTAAATGCAACATTATAGAAAGAAACAAGATAGTGGGAAAAAATTTCGTTAGATGATGCATTTTATATTTGTGGGGACCTTAAAACCATCTTTATTCTGAGCTCTCCGAAAAGAGAAAAGGGTGTAAAAGCTGACCGGAATCTATGTTATTTTTTTGTACATTTTCCAAAAGCAAACGCACTAAACACTGAACCGATGAAAGACGGGAGAGACCCTCAAAATGGGAAGAAAGGGAAAAAAAAAACAAAAACAAAAACAAAAATAAAAACAAAAGTACATTATATATTACTCCCAGTCTCCCACTAATCTCCTATTTCTGCTTCAATAAATTCCATTCCATTGTCCCAATTTTACATCGAAAGACATAACTTTACTTTAAAAAGGCACATTTTTTGTTCTTCAAAACTGAAAACCAATTTTCCCACCAGGCGCCACAAACTACTAAAATATTATTAAATTAAGCTGATTGAGTGAATAAACAAGTAGCAGATGTGTCCCCACGTACAGAGTTCGTTTTGTTTGTGTGCCAATTACGATGCAACACACACTCCTTAGACAGATCAGTTAACACACTTGGCTGCTCCTTGCTTGTACACAAGGACAATTTTTACATGTTTTGCAAATTAAATTTAGGTCTCGTTTATTTTATCGATTTGAGTTAAAATATGATTTTATGTAAGAATTTTTAATTGTAATAAAAAAATTAAATGTAACATTTTATGAGAATTTTTAACGATAATTAAATTAAAATTAAAAACTCAAATCGATAAAATAAACGGAGTATTGACTTGTTTTTGTTTCTTGAGCCATAACAACTATTATACACATTATACCTATTACCAAAGGAGGCAAGAAAGTTACTATACTAAGTACAATGACTTTCCAATTTTGTCCCTGTTTCTTTCTGTTCAAGCCTTTTTTATACTGTCTGTGTCATTTTGAGTGTTTTTACTGTTTTACCCTCGATTTTATTTTGCTTCTATGTTTTTTTCTGGGCATTTTGGTCATTTAGTTTGGTCCTCTTTCTTTTACCGTTTCCAATGTCTGACCTTTGCTATTCCTTTCCCTGGAGCTTTTTCTTCTCTCACATTTTGTTCCATTTTTTTTGCCACTGAAGCTTTTATGCTTCATCTCTCTTTTTTGTCAGTCGTGGATTCTTACGGAAATGCTTACTGAGGCTTCTGGGCTTTTCTTCTCCCTCTTACGCTTTCTTTGATTGTTTGGCTTAAATCAAAGGTTCATTGTAGAAGCTCTGGGTTTTTCTCTCTATTTTTTTTTCTCTTTCTGCCTCTCGAGCGATTTTCTCTCCTCCGTCGTCCCCGATCCTTACCTCTGCACCACCACTACCGTCGCCGTCAGCCCTTCTTTGATCATGATCGGATGTGGCTCAATGACAAGGTTTTAATTTTCTTTCATTTTTTCCATTTCATTTCTATGATTTCGTTCTTCGTGTTTTTGCTTTCCTTGGAAAAACAAATTTTTTTCTTCTCTGAATTCTTTGTTTGGCAAACCGTAGAAAATTTTCACTACTCTTTCTCTCCACTTAGCAAAATAAGTACATAACCTTAAAAAAAAATTGTGTTTTTCTATGTGTCTATGCTTTTGGTATAGTGTGATTCACGATTTGCCGAGCTTCATTTAGCTTGAGGTCCAAAGTACACGTGAAGATCTGGGTTGTCTTCTTCGCCTCCATTATTTATGCTCAACTTTTAGTAAGTTTTTTTTTCTTTTTTTTTAATAAAACTGTTAGTGGTGTGCTTTAATTTTTTTTTTTTTTTTAGTTTTCTGCATTTCAGGCATGCTTAATATTCTTTGTCCATATGTTCTTAATTTTTTGTTTCTTTGTTCCTTTGATTCTTTGCTGATAAATGTTCTTGTCATTAGGAATTTTGCTACGGATTATTGTGGGTTTTTGGCAATTTTTTTTCCGTTCCCTTTCTTCTTTCCCTTCTTCTCTTCAGCCATTTTTTGTTTCTTTGTTCCTTTGATTCTTTGCTGATCATTTTGTGTTGTTGTCATTAGGAATTTTGTTATGGGTTATTGTAAGTTTCCAGTGGTTTCCCAACCCCCTTCCTTTCTTCTGTCCCCTATTCTCTTAGGCCATTGATCTGGAATTTACATGGGTTTTTTCTGTGTTCTTACGAGAGTGAATGTTTTGAAATGCATATTTTGTGTTATGTGCCTTTTTTCCCCTTCTTTTTGCCGAACCTCTGTTGTTTCTGATCTACTCTTTTGATTTGGGAGTTGTTCCTAAATCAATTTTTTTCTACATTTAATGGTTAGCTAATCTGTAGTGCTGATTTGTGATATCTATGATCTTGCTTTGTACTTTTGTCTTGATGATCTGTGGCTTTTTCATTGTAGAGGCATTAAATGAGCTAGGAATTTTTTTCTCTTTTACTGTCCGGAATATGTAGCATATTGTCGATGTTTCTCTCGGTTGATTATGCTTTGATTTTTTCCTTAATTTTTTTTCTCATACTTTTGTTACTTGCATTATTTTTTATCTTTTTTTTCCTTCCTCAGTATTTGTCCACCGACTTAAGTGTATTATATGTGATGTTCTCATTGGTTATGTTAGTCTTTATATATGTGTAAAATACTATTGTCGTAGGTTAATTTATTGTCTGTCCTTTCTTCTCTTACACCTGACATCGTTCCCTTTCTACCTCAGTGTTGATCACTTACTACCTTTCTTTACCTTGCCCTATTTACTGCTCCATTGTCTTAGTTCTGTCTTTTTCCTTCCTCTTTGGTTGGCTGGCATTGGTTACTTAGAGCAGTGCTCACAATATCTCAGGTACTATTAATGATTTCTGTCTGGATATTTTAATTGTTCTTTGTTAATGTTGAGTGTGCTGGTTTGTTCTATTGTTACCGCTATGTGTCATTTCCTATAGTGCTTAGAAAAATTAATTCCTATTCATTGTCAATAAATCTTAATGATCTATAGTTGTCTTCTTTTGTGTTCTTAATTTATTTCACAATAGTATATATAGTGGTTTATTTTTACATAACATATTTCTTATGTTTAATTGATTTTACTGTATGGCAATGCTTATTACCATTGTTTTATATCTGCTTACTGCTATTTGACATATTTAGAAATTGTTATAAATGTACTTCTTAGTCATGTGGATTCTGTTTTTGCATTCTGATTTTGTTCGTAGTTTTTTTATTATAATTGTCTAAATATGCTCTTTTTTCCTTTTTTTTTTTTACTTGGCATAACCTTTTTCAGATTTTAGCTGTGCCATTTTATCTTCACCTACTTATTGTTCAATCTTTTAAATTTTGTCTCTTCTGCATGGATTTGGGTAGCTAATATTCTTTGTTTAAGGCAATTTTAACACCGTTGCAGGTATTGTTCATGATTCTTCCTTATATTTCCTTAATATTTGTTGTTATTGGATATATTAGTTTCCTGTACTGCTATTAGTTTTTACTGTTTGTTATGATGCTGGAAAAAACTTGTTTTTGTTGTTATGATTGCGTTCTCCTTTGTTTTGTTAGCATATAGTAATGATATATTGAATCTGTTTTCATCTGTTTTATAGTCACATATATATGAATGCAGTTATTTTTGCCTAGCATATTCTATCTTTATTTAGCTTTTGTAAGTGGCAATAATCATTATAATCAGTTTTGGTCTTTTTAATTCCATGTAATCTATGTAAAAATTACTGTCAATAACTCTTTCCTGTTTGGATTTTGGTTTTCTGTATCTTCTTTAACCAGAATAGGCCAAATGTTCTTCTCCTTTTTTTTTTCTTCCTTTCGTGTGTGGCAATGATGATCAAAAATAACTTTGGCCTCCTTAATTTTGATGAATCTGTACAAAAATTACCGTGAATAAGCTCTTTTTATTTGGGGTTTTGATTTTGCTTATTCTCTTGACCAAAACAATTTAAATGCTTTTTTTTTGTCTCCTTTAATCCAAGTACATTGCATTTTCAGTGCCTATTCCAATTAAATTCCAATTTCATCTATTCCTCTTTACTGGATTTTTCCATATTGCTTTTCTCATAATCTAATTTGCCTCATTTTCAATAAACAAGTAATATGATTGTCACTCTTTTGGTCTCTACTATTTTTTGTCAACATCATTTTGATCTTTTGGTATATGTGTTTTAAAATTTTGATTCAAAATCTTACTTTTTCCCGTGCCATCTTTTCCCCTTTTTCTTCTCCCTTTGTTTTATAAAAGCTCTTTGATCTTTGTCTTGCCTTACGATCTCCCAATGTGTTTTTCTTCTTTATGTTTCATTTTTCTCTCTGTTGTCAGCTTCAGCTTCTCTTATTATTTTATTATTTTGATAAAAAAAAGAACCTGATCACTACTTAGGTATTTCAGCCCTCCCCCAAAAATAACATCAGCTCCAACACCAATCGACCCGCAAACACCGAATCCAAAAAAATTAGCCACAAGGTAAAATATATTCATTAACCTTTTAAACCCATATTTATCCATAACCTTTTAAACATATATTTATCTATAATCTTTTAAACATATATTTCAATAACCTTTTATCATTTTCAATTCTCGGTCAAAAGAAGCAAAACAGTAAAAAAAAACGTCAAAGGACTAAGTAACATAACTACTTTTAAATTAAGACATTTATAATATCCTTAATTACTAATACTTCTTCAAAATTTCCATTTTACAGCTGAAAAAGAAAGAAGACCACAATAAAAAATAGACATGACAGCTCAAATACACTGTATAATACTGTACTATCACAATCATATATCTATTGTGTGATACAAAGTTATGTAAACGTACAAACAAATTCATATAGTGATGTGTAATTATACTATCACAAACACATTTTTTATACAATGCAAAATTATTATCCGACTATCACAATTAGAGATCTTTTATATATACAAAATTATTATCCCTCGCAACGCGAGGGTACAAAACTAGTCTATATCTATATATATTAGTGAGGCACCGATGTCATTAAAAAAGAAAAAAAAAAGATTTCTCGTTATAGACTAGTCTTCTTGGAATTATAGTCAGCAAGTCAACTTAAATGACAAATAATGGGCGATGATCAAGGATTAGACTTTAACCTCAAGACCAAGTGGGTTTTTGACATCTGTTCCTTAATCGATTAATGTGGTTTTCAATAAACAAGTCAACGTGATAAATAGTGAAGTGTGAACTCTCTCTCTCTCTATGTCGGTCCTTCATTATTATAAAGTATTCATTGCTGTGATAGATGAGCGAAGGAGCATGTGATAATGTTGAGGCTTTTTGAAGGCAAACCTCGTGTTGTGTAGGGGTTTGGCTTCCTAGTTGGGAATACGAGACGGCGAAAGGAAAGCAAAAGCCAAATCTTATGTTGCCTTTTTTTTTCCTTTTTTTTTCTGGTCGAAAAATATTGGTCCTCGTTTTTTTTTTTAATTGAGGAAATATGGTCCTTGTTGGTTGTTGGACAAGTTTTTTTCACAAGTGTCATCTCCTAGGCAATAGCTTATTAAAAATAAAGGAAATAGAGAAATCATCAAGACAAGAATAATTTTGTCGATAATAAAAATTAAGACCTCGTTCACTTCGCTGATTTGAGTTTAGAATTTAAGTTTTTCTACAATAAAAAGCTCTCATAAATAATCACATCTAATTTTTTTACTACAATAAAAAACTCTCACATAAAGTCATATTTCAACTCGAATTAATAAAATAAATGGGTTAAAGAGATTACAAGAATAGGTTTTATTGTCGTGTGATGTCACAGGGAGGAATGGGCTGTGGAAGGTATCAAGGGAGGCTAACAATCAGGCCCAACGCTTGCACATTTTGGGTTAGTAAGTGTAATAGTTTTAAGGATAATTTTCATAAATACTATAAATTTTTTTATCTTTTACTCTTGATTTATTTTTTTAGTTAAATAATTACACTAACAAAAAAATATTTATTGAGGGTAAAGATTTAGACTCGGGTACTTTTAATGGTAAATTCTATATTTTTTTTAATTTTTTTAAACTTTGGGTCGAAAGAGTAATCGGACATCTCAGTTGGGTCCGCTTTTTTTTTTTTTTTTTTTGCTGAATTGGGTCCGCTCTTTACAATAAGGGAAAAGAGAGCATGCGTTTTTTATTTTTATTTTTACTCTTAATAAATACCTTCAGTCTAAGAAATATATTAGTTAAAAAAATATTAATTAAGATTAAACAGTAAAAATCTAGACACATGCACTCTTAAAGTTAAGTTCAATAATTTTCTTTTACAATAATAAACTAAAGAGAAAAATGTTGAACTTTGCCTTACACTCCGTTTATAGATGAATGGAGAGGAGAAAGTAGGAAGAAAATTAGAAGGATGTGAACTATGAGAGATAAAGAGGCTTGTGGTAATTTCAGCAGGGGAGAGAAAGATTTGGAAAGACATATGATAGTTATTTGTTAAATTATTGTCTATTTTTACTATTTATTTTTAATTTGTTATGAAGGATAAAAAAAGTCTTTTTAAATAAGTTTGGGTAGATTGGTTGGATCCTCCCATTATAGACGGATCCAAATTAGTGGACCTTAGGAAGACTCACTTCCTCCACGTCTCCTCTCCTTCCTCTCCTCTCTTCAACTAAACAAATGATTCATTATGTCCCTCCACACTCTCCATCCATTCATCTCTCTCATACCAAACGTAATGTTAAAGAGTGCATAAGTCTGAATTTGTATTCACTATTATTGATTAATACTCTCTTGACTAAAATTCATTACTCTTAATTAATGCCCTTTGACTATACTAAAGAAAGTTGTTGAATTTACCTCCATGGATTTAGATTTTTTATAATTTTTTTATAAATTAATACTCTTTTAACTAATATAATTATTTGATTAAAATTTATTTGGCTAATATTTATGGGTCAAACATCAAAAGGATATTATTTAAAGAGACATTTGATAAGTGCACAAATTTACACTTTTAATGTTCATAATTGTCAAATTATTTTATCAAAATTGTGATTTTAATTTCAAATATTCCTAAATTTAGAGGATTTAATTTTAATTGGATTTATTTTATTTTTCAGGTTTTTAAAGAAAACAATTGGATTTGGGCTAGTTTACCAAACAAAACCCAAAAGTTGAGCCTAAGAAAAGCCCAAATCGGCCCAAAGCCCATCAGCCCATCGTCCAGCCGAGAAGCCGCGAGCCCATCCCAGCCGCCACGTGTCATCCTCTGCCGCGCTGCAGGTCCGTGGGACCCAGCTGTCCCCGCGCATACGCGCGCTTGGCGCGCACGCCGTTCCCTCCGGGCGAGTTCTCCTCACGGGCGCGTCAGGCACACTTCCTCATTCTTCCGCGTGGGTCCCGTGTGCAGCAGCTCTCCAACCACGTGACGCCACGTGGTCCCATGCCAGCTGCTCCCCCGTTGCTTCCCCACGCCAGTAAGCGCGCTTTGTGCGCACGTTCTCCCTCCCCGCGCGAGTTTCTCTCCCGCGCGCGTCCAGTCTCCCTCCGCGTGGTCCAGCTGTGCACCATGTTTCTCCCGCGCGCGAATCAACTTGCGACACGTGTCCCACTCTTCAACCACGTTTGTGATGGTTTTTCTCCCCCGTTTAAGCCTTGTGATGGTTTTTTTCTTAGCATTTTAAAAACTCTATAAATAAGGCCATTGTCAAGGTGATTAGGGGTGAACCCATGCCAGCTGCTCCCCCGTTGCTTCCCCACGCCAGTAAGCGCGCTTTGTGCGCACGTTCTCCCTCCCCGCGCGAGTTTCTCTCCCGCGCGCGTCCAGTCTCCCTCCGCGTGGTCCAGCTGTGCACCATGTTTCTCCCGCGCGCGAATCAACTTGCGACACGTGTCCCACTCTTCAACCACGTTTGTGATGGTTTTTCTCCCCCGTTTAAGCCTTGTGATGGTTTTTTTCTTAGCATTTTAAAAACTCTATAAATAAGGCCATTGTCAAGGTGATTAGGGGTGAATTTTAGGAGCCTAAATTCTCACACATTTTCTATTATTTTCTTGTTCTTATTCTCATACTTTCTTTTTAGAATTTTATGGGAATTATGTGCAGGCTAGGCTAGAGTATTTAGGTGAGGCTAGAGATGATCCTATATGTGTAGTGAACTTATTTGGATTTTTGATTCTCCAATGGTTTGTAAGTTTTATACATTTGAGTAAATAATTTTCTTTTATCATATTTCTTCTTCTTATCAATATATTTTATTGTCAACTTTCATATAAATCTAGTCAAGCTCTTTTTATGTGATTGTTGCATTATATTATATATTGATAGGTATTGTTTTATGAGTAGTCTTTTACTGCAATATTACCAACGGTATATTATCGCTCTTAGATTTCTCATAAGATAATTTTTCCTAATTCTAAACGTTAGAATTTTATTTACTCGAATACATTTTTAATTCATATGTTCTTCAAATATTTATTTTCTGATTGATTATTTGGGATGTAAAACTTTCAATTGAGTCAATTTATGAGTCAAAATCCAATTAGGTGAACAAAGCATATGGAGGATTCTCAAAGTCTTACCACTTTTTATTATTGAATTTTCTCCATTTTAAATGGTTCAAAAAATCATCAAAAACACTGATTCTTTTTCTTTGTTTGATTGCTTACTTTCCTAACGCTTTTTATTTGCTAGTCATTTCTTGTTCAATTTAACACTTCCTCGTGGGATCAACCGTTCAAATTGTACTAAAATTGACCGCTTGTTTTTGTACACGTTTGGGCGTAATCAAATTTTGGCGCCGATACCGGGGAGGTGCGTCAACAAGATTGTTCAGTAGATAATTAGCCAAAGAGGTAGGTACTATTCATCTTTTATTTATTTTTATTTATTTTTTTTTGTTTAAAAAAAAAAACTTTAGTTTCCGTGACTTGATTGTTAGTGTATATATATATATTTATAAAAAAAAAATTTTTTTTGAATTATTTCCGTGGCTGTTGCTCACTAGTCTTGTTAAAAAAAAAAATTTTGAATTATTTCTGTGGCTGTTGCTCACTAGTCTTGTTAAAAAAAAAAACATTGTTGCTGTATTGCTTTATGTGGCATTTTGCTTTGTAACGTTTTTCTTTTTGCTTTCTTATTTTTTTTTTTCACACGTTCTTCACTTGTTTTTATTCTAAAAAAAAAAAAAAAAAATCTCACACTTTTAGAAATTGTTTTTATTCTTAATTTTTTTTCCCTCTCTTTTAGTTTTAAAATTAATTGTGATTTGATTTTGTAATCTTTTATTTTTGGTAAATTAGGATTTTATTTTGTTTCCTCATTTGTATATTTTAATTGTTGCATTATTTAATGTTTCCTTTTATAGTTTCATTAACTCTTAAGATTATAACTAGGATTGTAATTAATTGACTAATTTAGATTCTTAATCTAGGATTTTCATAATTTGGTAGATTTAAGTTTTTGACTTTAGGAATAGTTTCCATTAATTAGATTACATTTCATAATTTACTCAATAAAATTTAATAATTGATTTTGAGAATAATTGTGTGGTTACGTGAAAAGTATAATCTGAGGGAGTTCTGTCTAGGAAAGTTGGTACTTAAGTGGGCCTCGCCCCACCAATCTTTCCTGGGAACGTTGCTCTGTCTAGGAGACTATTCATTGAGCCAAGAGCTATAGTCTTTCCTGGGAGCACTCTCGGTGGTTACAATTTACGTTACTATATAATTATTTTCTTTTTGATAAAAAATTAAAAATAAATTAAAAATTAAAAAATAAAAAAATAAAAAAAATAAAAAAAATAAAAAAGTGAAACGTTATAGGGTGAATGAATCGTTATAGAGACGAATTAGGGAGATTCGCAGTAAGACCGGAGAACCCTAATAAAGTTTCTTCCCACACGTCTAGTCCTCCCTCGACCCCAGCCTCATTAGCAGTTACAAATCCGTTCGCAATGGCTTAAAACGAGGAGGTCCAATAGAAGACGTTGAACGATTATCTCCACCCTACGCGTACGGCCACACCATCATGCATAATGTTTCCCCCAAATATGCCGAATTTGGATTTCAAGCCAGGCATGATCCAATTCCTGCCGACCTTTCACGAGTTAGAAAGCGAGAATCCATACGTTCATATTAGGGAGTTTGAAGAAGTAGTGGCCTCTTTTCACAACCGAGCTGAAGCCATGGACTCTGTGCGATTGAAATTCTTTCCTTTCTCTTTGAAGGAAAAAGCTAAAAGCTGGTTGTATTCTCTGCGACCTAGGTCTATTAGAAGTTGGGAAGAAATGACGACATCATTTTTCAACAAGTATTTCCCTCACCATAAGACCAATGGTCTGAAGCGACAGATCTCGACCTTTACCCAAAAGGACAATGAAACTCTGTATCAAGTTTGGGAACGGTTCAAGGATCTGTCAAATCAGTGTCCCCACCATGGTTACGAGAGTTGGCGCCTCGTCAGTTATTTCTACGAAGGACTCGCGATTCGAGAGCGCCAATTTGTGGAGATGATGTGCAATGGTGAATTCCTCTAAAAGGATCCCGAGGAGGCTTTTAAGTATCTCAACGAGTTAGCCGAAAAAGCCCACACTTGGACCGGACCTAGTGCTACTGACAGCACCAATAGGTCTCGACCAGTTGGAATCTATCAATTACGGGAAGAGGACAACCTCAAAGCTCAAGTCGAATCTTTGACAAGGCAAATCGAGGCCCTCAAAGGCAAAAAAGGTAGAGGAATCCACATGGTCGCAAAGGCAGAGACACATGAGCCATGCTTTGTCTGTGGTGGGGTGGAACATCTAGCTAAGGATTGTCCTGCTTATGGTGAAATGAGAGGGGTTTATGAGGAGCAATGCAATGCCTTAGGGGCATACAACAAACCCTTCTCTAACACATACAATCCTGGCTGGAGGAACCATCCAAACTTGAGTTGGAGAGATTCCAACCAAGCACAACCATCAGGAGGACAATGGAGAACTGAGCAACAACCGCAACCACCAAAGGCGTATTCTACACCTCAATAAATTCGCATCAGCCAAGGAGTTCTCTTGAGAACACCTTGCAATCTTTCATGGAGGTGCAGAGTAAGACGAATCAGAAGTTTGAGTCACTGTTCACGCAAATGGTGGAAGAAAGTAAAGAAATGAAGAGTCAAATCACGAATCTGACTGGAGCTTTGGCTGTTCAAGAATGCGGCAAGTTCCCTTCACAAGCTCAGTCAAACCCAAAGGGTCAACATATGGCGCAAACCTCATGTCTCGATAATCAAAATGTTAAAGAGGTGAATGCCATCAGTACTCGTAGTAGTAAGATTATGGAAGAACCGTCAACAAGTGCCACCACTTCGAGTACTAAGGAAGTTGTCCCTGAGAAAGATGATCCAACAAATGTTCTGGTAAAGGTGCCTTTTTCCCCAAGCTCTACGTCTAACTGGAAAAATACCGGAACACCAAAGTGAGATCCTAGACCACTTGACTCAAGTAAAGATTAATCTTCCTTTGCTTCATGTTATCAAGCAAGTGCCTGCTTATGCTAAGGTTATCAAGGATCTGTGCACTATCAAAAGGAAGCACCATGTCAAGAAGACATCATTCTTGATAGAACAGGTAAGTGCGGTGATCGACCAGAAAACACCGCTCAAGTATAAGGATCCCGGTTGTCCCACAATTTCTTGTCAGATTGGGACACATGAGTTCAGCCAAGCTTTGCTTGATCTAGGAGCGAGTGTTAACCTTATGCCATACTCTGTCTACTTACAACTTGGTCTTGGAGAAATTAAGCCCACATCCGTGGTTCTGCGCTGATCGATCGATCAAGAAGTCTCGGGGGATAGTTGAGGATGTTTTGGTTCAAGTTGATAAGTTCTATTACCCCGTTGACTTTCTAGTCTTGGATACTCAATCCGTGGTGAGTATGGAGTCCAAGATTCCCATCATCCTCGAAAGACCTTTCCTTGCTACAGCCAATGCTCTCATCAACTGTAGGAATGGTCTGATGAAGATATCCTTTGGGAACATGACTTTGGAGGTGAATGTTTTTCACATTGCAAAGCAACCACGTGATGATGACGAGTGCCACCAAACATTTCTAATTGACACACTCGTCTCGGAGGAGGTTCAGTTGTGTAGCAATTCTGATGATCTTGATGATTTCCTTCGCATTTCTGAATCTGAGAGTTCCGGTCCTTGTGAGTTGGCCAACAATGTCACCATTTTCAAAGACTCACAAGGCAGAGGAACCAAGTTTTGGCAACCACGCTTTGAAGAGCTACCTAGAGAAAAAGAAAAACCAAAACCATCCATCGAAGAAACCCCAAACCTCAAGCTGGCTCAACTGCTTGAGAATCTAAAACATGTCTTCCTGGGAGCTGGTGATACCTTTCCTGTCATTATTTCATCTAAACTTGATGCATTTCAAGAGCAGTAGTTAGTTGAAATGCTGCGTGAACACAAATCGGCATTAGGTTGGACGATTGCTGACATTAAGGGTATTAGCCCATTAATTTGCTCTCATCACATCAACTTGGAAGACGGGGTTAATCCACGAAGGGATCCCCAAAGGAGACTGAACCCGACGATGAAAGAGGTCGTGAAGAATAAAGTTTTGAAGCTTCTGGATGCAGGAATCATCTGTCCAGTCGCTGATAGCAAGTGGGTCAGTCCAACTCAGGTGGTGCCTAAGAAATCAGAGGTGACAGTGGTGGAAAACGAGAAAGGGGCTCTTGTTCCCACAAGGAATGTGACGGGTTGGCGAATGTGCATTGACTATCGAAAGTTGAACGCCGCCACCCGCAAGGATCACTTCCCACTTCCATTTATTGATCAAATCCTAGAATGTGTGGCTGGTCATCCTTACTATTGCTTTCTTGATGGCTACTCAGGCTATTATC
>NW_010366583.1:231684-232372 GCF_000414095.1 Morus notabilis | reverse complement strand
ACTTATGCTTTTCGGCGTATGCCATTTGGGCTGTGTAATGCACCAGCCACCTTCCAGAGGTGCATGATGAGCATTTTTAGCGACATGGTCGAGAAGTGTATGGAAGTGTTCATGGATGATTTGACCGTCTTCGGTGACTCCTTCGACTCGTGCCTTCTCAACTTAGAAGCTGTACTTAAGAGATGTGAAGAGAAGAGTCTCGTGCTTAACTGGGAGAAGTGTCATTTCATGGTGCCATCTGGCATAGTCTTGGGGCATGTTGTTTCTGAAAGAGGGATTGAGGTTGATCAGTCCAAAATTGAACTTATCTCAAAGTTACCCACCCCCAAGACTGTCAAAGACATTTGGTATTTTCTGGGGCATGCTGGTTTTTATAGGAGGTTCATACAAAACTTTTCAGCAATTTCTCCTTCGCTTTGTAACCTCCTGGCTAAAGACGCCGCGTTCGATTGGACATAAAAGTGTGAGGATTCTTTCCGAACGCTTATGGCGAAGTTGACTTCCGCCCCCATCATTCAGTCACCAGATTGGAGCTTACCATTTGAGATCATGTGTGACGCAAGCGATTATACTGTGGGGGCCGTCCTTGGTCAACGAAGGGAAGGAAAGCCCTTTGTTGTGTATTACGCGAGTAGAACTCTAAATAGTGCTCAAATGAATTACTCAACCACTGAGAAAGAGTTGCTCG
>NW_010366583.1:231155-231669 GCF_000414095.1 Morus notabilis | reverse complement strand
TGCATATCTGATCGGTTCACCCATCACCGTCTTTACAGATCATGCCGCCCTCAAGTATCTCCTTTCCAAAAAGGATGCTAAGGCGCGATTAATTAGGTGGATCCTTCTATTGCAGGAATTTGACTTGACCATCAAGGACAAGAAAGGTGTCGAGAATATCGTTGCCGACCATCTATCTCGACTCGAGTTCAATGATCCCGCCGATGGCCCTGCCATCCGCGATAACTTCCATGATGAAAATCTTTTCGCCGTCACTAAGCTGCCTTGGTACGCTCATATCGTAAACTACTTGGTGACGGGCGAACTTCCTTCTAATTGGAATGCACAAGATAAACGCAAATTCTTGGTCGAAGTGCAAAACTTCTATTGGGATGACCCATATCTTTTCAAGAATTGTCCCGACCAAATCATGAGACGATGCATTCCTGATGATGAGATTACTAGTGTTTTGACCTTCTGCCATAACGATGCATGTGGTGGTCATTTTTCTGTGAAAAAGACCGCCGCAAAAATC
>NW_010366583.1:147142-230401 GCF_000414095.1 Morus notabilis | reverse complement strand
GGCCGTCAAGGCCCTTAACTTTGATCTCAATGCTGCAGGTATTCAACGAAAGCTCCAATTGTCTGAGATTGAGGAGTTAAGGAACGACGCATACGACAATTCCAGGATTTACAAGGCAAAAATGAAAGCGGCTCATGACAAGCAGATCCTGAGAAAGACTTTTGAGCCAAATCAGCGGGTGCATCTTTATGACTCCCGTTTGCATCTCCACCCAGGTAAGTTAAGGTCACGGTGGACTGGTCCATTTGTGGTGAAACAAGTTTTTCCCAACGGTGCTGTCGAGGTTGAGGACCCGAGCGATGAGAGAGTATTTAGAGTCAATGGCTAGAGACTGAAGCATTACATTGAGCGTATGAGCCAAGCTGAAGAGATCATTCTCGAGGCTCCAATTTACCAACCTTAAGGAGTTTGCTTCTAACCCTTTTGTATCATATTTTTGTTTCTTTGTGTCGTTTGGTGTGTTTTGTATGCTTTTATTTTTAGTTTGATTTTGTGTGATTTTATATTTGTTTTTATTTTAGAGAATCAGTTCAGGAGGCTCGACTTAATTCCACTGTTCATCATCTAGGTGTTCTCTTTTCCTGTCTTCTTCATATTGCATACATTTTTAGACATTGAGGACATTGTCTGACTTTGGTTGGGGGTGGTGAGCATATTCATGTGTAAGATTAATTTTTGTCTTGTTGTTATTTTGGGTCAAAATTTTTGCGAGATTAACTGAGTATGATTTCGAAATGTTCGGTTTGAGTCAGTTTTTGCTATCTCAATTACCAAGAAATGATTTCCAGAGTTATTTTTGAGCACATGCTAGACCTTGTGGTAAGATGGTTGTTGACACATTTAGTTGAGAAAAATTCCCAAGTTTAAGGTTTTCATTTTTAGTGAGTGTGAGAGTTGAGAAAACAGCTTTTTTAACTTTCATTGATCTTTTGAGTTGGTTGAGTCATTGACGGAGCACCTTTACTTGACTTGTGACATTTGCTTGAGGGATGATTTCTGGTTAGGAATAATTTTTTGAATTTGAGCCATTTGTTGTAGATAGTTATCATTTTTCTTTTGCATTTTATCATAAAAAAAAAGAGAGTAAGAGCATTATTTATCATCAATATTTACGTAGTTTGGTTGCACTGATGTCTTGTGCTGCATAGCAGCCAATCAAAAGAATGCCTTACTACATCAGCTTCATCAAATGTATGTTGTCTCTTGCCTCGGAAAAAAAAGTTTGTGTATATTTGTTTGTATTTTTCGGCTCTTTGTTTGTTTATGAGATCTTCCTCTTGACCAGAATGAAATCCTGAAAGTTTGTTTACGGTTTGAGTGATGAATTGTTCTAGATATTTGATTTTCCTATCATTTGATCAATGTTTGTTTATTAGCTTATCCTTAAAATGCCTTCTCTCACTTGAGCGTTAATTGTGACATTTCCAACTCCATGAGCATAATCCCTTTGCATTAAAATATTTCCGACCCCCGTGAGGTAAATGGAGTTGAGACTTTACTTTGGTGAGTTTTTCGATGCTATTTGTGTTATGGACTGTGGTAAGAAGGATATGGTTTGGTGCACACACACACGACTCTGGAGTTATGACTGAAGTAGTTTTGGTAGCATTTTCTGATGACTTACTAATGTTTTGTTTGATTGCTTAGGTGATTTTGCAGATTTTGATTTGAATTTTCAGCTTGACATGATTTTTCTTTCGCTTGAATTGCTAGAGACTAGCAATAAGCTGGTTAGGGGTTGTGATAAGTGCACCAATTTGCACTTTTAATGTTCATAATTATCAAACTATTTTATCAAAATTGTGATTTTAATTTCAAATATTCCTAAATTTAGAGGATTTAATTTTAATTGGATTTATTTTATTTTTCAGGTTTTTGAAGAAAACAATTGGATTTGGGCTAGTTTACCAAACAAAACCCAAAAGTTGAGCCCAAGAAAAGCCCAAATCGACCCAAAGCCCATTAGCCCATCGTCCAGCCGAGCCGAGCTGAGAAGCCGCGAGCCCATCCCAGCCGCCACGTGTCATCCTCTGCCGTTGCTTCCCCACGCCAGTAAGCGCGCTTTGCGCGCACGTTTTCCCTCCCCGCGCGCGTCCAGTCTCCCTCCGCGTGGTCCAGCTGTGCACCACGTTTCTCCCGTGTGCGAATCAACTTGCGACACGTGTCCCACTCTTCAACCACGTTTGTGATGGTTTTTCTCCCCCGTTTAAGCCTTGTGATGGTTTTTTCTTAGCATTTTAAAAACTCTATAAATAAGGCCATTGTCAAGGTGATTAGGGATGAATTTTAGGAGCCTAAATTCTCACATATTTTTTTATTATTTTCTTGTTCTTATTCTCATACTTTCTTTTTAGAATTTTATGAGAATTATGTGCAGGCTAGGCTAGAGTATTTAGGTGAGGCTAGAGATGATCCTATATGTGTAGTGAACTTATTTGGATTTTTGATTCTCCAATGGTTTGTAAGTTTTATACATTTGAGTAAATAATTTTCTTTTATCCCATTTCTTCTTCTTATCAATATATTTTATTGTCAACTTTCATATAAATCTAGTCAAGCTCTTTTTATGTGATTGTTGCATTATATTATATATTGATAGGTATTGTTTTATGAGTAGTCTTTTACTGTAATATTGCCAACGGTATATTGTCGCTCTTAGATTTCTCATAAGATAATTTTTCCTAATTCTAAACGTTAGAATTTTATTTACTCAAATACATTTTTAATTCATATGTTCTTCAAATATTTATTTTCTGATTGATTGTTTGGGATGTGAAACTTTCAATTGAGTCAATTTATGAGTCAAAATCCAATTAGGTGAACAAAGCATACGGAGGATTCTCAAAGCCTTACCACTTTTTTATTATTGAATTTTCTCCATTTTAAATTATTCAAAAAATCATCAAAAACACTCATTCTTTTTCTTTGTTTGATTGCTTACTTTCCTAACGCTTTTTATTTGTTAGTAATTTCTTGTTCAATTTAACACTTCCTCGTAGGATCGACCATTCAAATTGTACTAAAATTGACCGCTTATTTTTGTACACGTTTGGGCGTAATCAACATTTAACTTATTTTTTCTTTTGATTAATATAACTAAAAAATATATTAATCAATTATCCATACACCATCCTCTTCTATGACCCAAATTCATTGTTTGAATTGATTACTTACTACCCATAAAAAATATTTACAGTGGTACCATTATCTTTAGAATATCAAGTGTATCTTTAAATGTCGATCATAGGTATTTACTGTATTGTCAATTGACATCTATTGTGATACGATTGCATCTATCAGTCCATCGTGATATTGATGGATAGTAGTCATTGTGATACTAACCGACGGTTTTTGGTGAATATCAAGTGTGATACCGTTGTCGTTGTCGTTGTCATGATCATAATGGCCCCGTTCACTTCGTTGATTCGAGTTTAAAATTTGAGTTGAGATGTGACTTTATGTGAGAGCTTTTTACTGTAACAAAAAAGTTAGATGTGATTGTTTGTGAGAACTTTTTACTGTAAAAAAACTCGAATTCTAAACTCGAATCAGCGAAATAAACGGACCCAATACTTGAAAAAAATAAAAACATCCCCAAAACTATTAAAAATATCAAATATTAATGTAAGAAAACAAGCTTAATTACTTTACACATAGAAAGAAAATTACAAATAATCATTTCAAGGTTTATCCATTACCGTCTTAATGCTCTCAAACACGAAGATGCTACTGCTCCAATGTGTAAATCCCTTTTAGACAAAGTATTAGATAGAGAGTGCACACTAATCAAATCGTTTATTTTAGGTGAAATACAAACTAAATCAAATACATACTGGTTTAAAGATTTTTAAACTAAAACAAACCAATTAAAGGATATAATCCAATCCAAACCAAACTGATTATAATTAGTTTGGTTTGGTTTCTAATTGGTTTGAACTATTATTTTACAACATCTTCTTAAGTCTCAGCCGTAATTTGTACTAATATTTTGTATGATAAACATTTCAATATTTCTTAACTGTAAACATCAATAACCCAATAACAAAATATCAAATTAAAACATAAATAAAATAACCAAAGATAAACACATCTTTCAAAATATAAATTAGTTACATATATATATATATATAAATTATGTACCAATCATAAAAATTGGCTTGATTTGGTTTGGTTTTTAAAAAGTAAACAAATTTAATTGTTTTTTTTTAAATTTTAACTAAGTTAAAGCGATTATTAAATTAGTTTAGTTTGATTTTCTTTTGGTTTTGTTTAACTTGACTAATTTAATGATTTGAATTAGGGCCGGCAATATGGATCATGACAGGACAACACGACTTGAAAACGACACGAATTTTACGGGTTAGGGTTGAGAAAATAGAGGTTTCGGTCAGAATTAGGTCAACCTGAAATTGACATGAAAAACACAGGTCAATTTCGGGTTGGACCCGCTTAATCCGAACATGACACAAAACTCGTAAAAAACTAAAAAATACATATATTTTTCATTACATATTTTTGATTTTATTATGAACTTGTGATATCATGATATTTTTACTCAAAATTTTATACTATTATTTGCTTAATTTCAATAATTATTATTGTATTTTAGTGTGTTATGAATTTTAAGTTTTTTTTTAATATGTAAAAAACTAAATAAACGTATACAATTTTCATGTCAATTTCGGGTTCACAGATCAATTTCGTGTCACAAGTCATTTGCGTGTCGTGTCGTGTCAACTCGTAAAGTGGTTATGTCGTGTTCGTGTTGCGGTTTTTAAAAAATTTCATGTCACGGGTTGTGTTCGAATTGACCGTAAATATTTAAAAATAGTAGAAAGTATTTAATTTAACAATAAGACTTTAATTGATGCAAATGGTTAATATGTAAAAAACTAAATAAACGCATACAATTTTCATGTCAATTTCGGGTTCACGGATCAATTTCGTGTCACGAGTCATTTGCGTGTCGTATCGTGTCAACTCGTAAAGTGGTCATGTTGTGTTCGTGTTGCGGTTTTTAAAAAATTTCGTGTCACGGGTTGTGTTCGGATTGACCGTAAATGTTTAAAAATAATAGAAAGTATTTGATTTAACAATAAGACTTTAATTGATGCAAATGTTTAAAATAATCACAATAACCAGACTACACCTTGTATGAAAATTTAAATACATATAAATTTGTACTTTTATAAAATACAATTTTAATCTTAATTTTGACAGAAATTAATTTAGATTATAATTTTACAAATTTATTCCTCACTTTGTAATTAAATTAGATTTCTTATTTGAAAAACCATTAATATATACGAGTAATTAATTATTTTTTAAGATAAAAAGGTCATAAGGTTAAGGTCTCGTTCATTTCACTGATTTGAGTTTTTAGTTTTAGGTTTCTACAGTGAAAAGCTCTCAGAAAATTTTACGTATAACTTTTTTTGCTACAATGAAAAGCTCTCAGAAAATATCACATCTTAACTTGAATTGAAAACTCAAATCCGTGAAATGAACGAGGCCTAAATATAGAGACTTTATCTAATTATCAATGATTTATTTATTCTGATTTTATTAGATAAACTTTTTAAAAATATCTCGATTTTGGACTCCACAAATAAAAATAAAGTTAAAATTTTAATAGGAAAGTGAAGAAAAAGGAAAATCCAATCCGACGGCCGAATCGAAATTCTGAAGAGCGTTAAGATCCAACGGCCTTAAATCGTCGACCGCCTGTTAACTATAAAGGCCAAAAAACCCTAACTCGTTTTCTCCCTCTTTCGTTTTCTCCTGCTTCAGCCTATAACTGCTACATCCTTCCAGAGCAGGAGAAACAAAAACCTCTCTCTCTCTCTCCCTATATATACACATTAGGGCACACATATATTCCGCAGTTTTCGTCTCTAGAAGCCAAGCCATGCCTTCGTTAGCTATCTCTGGCGCCGTAATGTCTGAAAGCCCCAAGGACAAGAAGGAGAAGAAGAAGTTGAAGAACCAAGCTGCGATGGAAACCCTAGGATCCGAAAGTGCGAAGAGCAAGAAAGAGTCGAAGCTGAAGAAGGAGAACAAGAAGCGCAAAGCTTTGGAGATTGATGATGACGAAGAGAGAAGCGAGACGAGTTCGGAGCTGGGCGAGCCGGTGAACGCGAAGGCGAAGAGCGTGGAGGCCGAAAGCAAGAAGAAGAAGAAGAAGGCCAAGGCGGAAGAAGAAGAGGAGGACGTCGATGGCGGCGAGGAAAAGAGCGAGGAGCATCCCAATGCGATCTCGAAGTTCCGTATCTCGGCGCCGTTGAAGGCCAAATTGAAGGAGAAGGGGATCGAATCGTTGTTTCCCATTCAGGCAATGACTTTGGATACCATCTTGGATGGCTCCGACTTGGTCGGCCGGGCTCGCACCGGACAGGTAATTTTGATTTCTTTTCGAAACGAACAAATTCTAATAGGTTTGTATTGTATTATTCCTTTATTTTTTGATCGGGTAATATTTTTCACGTTCGAACAGTTTATACTTTATATGTACTAAGAGAATTAAAATTCAGTTAAAAGCGTCGCAATGTTTGTGAACGGACGAGTTAACAATTCTGTATACCAAGTTCTTAAGTTATTTTTGTAGCAAAAGAGCAAAAAAGTTAATACACAAATTGATGTCTAATCAGGATTTTGGGGTTATTCGTAGAGAAAGTTAGAAAGTTGTGATTGGAATATTGAAGTAACAAAATGAGCCCTTTAAATTACAAGTTAACTGTTTTCACCATGTATGAAAATAATAGCAGTATATAGTTTTTAGGCAGTAAACATTACAATGTTAGTTTGAATGTTGCTCACTTTTTCCGAGCTTTTAATGTCTCTGGCTTTACAATATTGTAGGGTAAAACTCTGGCATTTGTCTTGCCCATCTTGGAGTCTCTTACTAACGGGCCTGCTAAAGCCTCGCGTAAGACTGGATATGGGAGATCCCCAAGTGTTCTTGTACTTTTGCCAACTAGGGAATTGGCCACTCAGGTAAAGCACGGGACCAGCTCTTTAAGTATTTATTTATATTCTTTTATCAATTGAGCTATCGGAACGCCCGTGTCACGGTTGTTAAATTAGGTCTTTGCGGAGTTTGAAGTTTATGGTGCGGCGTTGGGGTTGACGTCATGCTGTTTATATGGAGGATCACCCTACCATTCTCAAGAGGCTAAATTGAAAAGAGGGGTTGATATAATTGTTGGAACACCTGGTCGTGTAAAGGTAAGGTTTTTATTAGGTGATAATGCATCTTTTTGCAACTTTGAAGCATCTAATGGAACTCTGGAATTTTAGATGAGTAAGATGACAGTTATTGTAAATTTGGTGCAGGATCATATAGAGAGGAATAATCTGGACTTGACCTCTTTGAAGTTTCGGGTTCTAGATGAAGCTGATGAAATGTTGAGGATGGGTTTTGTTGAAGATGTTGAACTTATTCTAGGTATGGGATTTAATTTACTATAGTACCATATATCATGGAGTCGTGAGTATATCATAAGAAAAAGATTGTGTCAGATTTTCCGCTTTTGTTAACATTTTTCTGTTAACTTTGATTTATGGCATCATCAATTTGTTCGTTGTTGCATTTGCAGGCCAGGTTGAGGATTTGAGTAAAGTTCAAACCCTCCTTTTCAGTGCAACATTGCCAAATTGGGTGAAAGATGTAAATTTCTCACCTAAGTTGTCAATTCTAGTATTTGTTTGGAATTCACGTTTTAGATCTGCTACCAGGACGCTTTTCATTTTTAAGAAGCGTTTCTCAAAATAAGGAGTGTTGTGACATAGGGCTTGTTATTTTCCATTTTGACTGATGTCTATACTTTGAATTTTGTATTTAAGAATTATTTTCTGAAAATACTTTCTTTTAAACCATAATAATCCTCTTCTTCCACCTTCAAGCTAGATGATTGATTTCATAATTTTGTTATTTCAGATTGCTACTAGGTTCCTCAAACAGAATAAGAAGACTGTGGATCTTGTTGGTAATGAAAAGATGAAGGCTAGCACAAATGTACGGCATATTGTTATCCCCTGCTCGAGTACAGCAAGAGCCCAACTTATTCCCGATATAATTCGTTGTTACAGCAGGTTGGTTATTATTATTATTTTTGCTAATTTTTTCATTGGTTTATGATTTCTTAGATATTGTCCATTAATTTTCAATTTGTAATTAACTAATTATTTGATTTTCTTCAAACCATATGGTTTTGATTCAGTGGTGGCTGCACTATTATTTTTACTGAGACAAAAGATTCTGCTTCCGGGCTTGCTGGGTTGCTACCTGGAGCACGAGCTTTGCATGGGGACATACAGCAAGCTCAACGTGAGGTTAGTTGTTTAAGGCAGGGTTTATGGTAATTTTTGAACTCTAGCAAGTACAAATTTCTCGTCGTCCGTCTACATGCAATTTTATGTATCCAGTCTTTGTAATTCCAGTCTTTATAGTTGTTTCTAGACCCCATCTACCTTCTCTTATTTTTAATATTGGTGCTTGCAGGTCACACTTAAAGGTTTCAGGTCTGGCAAGTTCACTACCTTAGTGGCGACAAATGTTGCGGCTAGGGGATTGGACATCAATGATTGTCAATTAATTATTCAGGTTTGATCGCACATTTGTCTTTTTGCAGTTTATGATGCTTTGCGATATATGTTTTTCTTAGTTTTTTACTTGAGTGTTCATCCTTCAGTGTGAGCCTCCACGTGATGTAGAAGCTTATATCCATCGGTCAGGACGCACTGGAAGAGCAGGTAATTTTAAAGCCTGAAAACATTTTCCTTATGATCTTATAATCAAAACGTGGAAGCATTTTACTTGTATTGTTTTATAAGAATTAAGAAAAACTTGGTTGTTTACGAGTTCACATTTTCAGGCAATACTGGGGTTGCTGTTATGCTGTTTGATCCAAGGAAGTCAAATATATCTAGAATTGAAAGGGAATCTGGTGTGAAATTTGAACACCTATCTGCTCCTCAGCCAGCTGATGTGGCCAAAGCTGCTGGTGTGGAGGCGGTAGAAACAATAAATCAAATCTCCGATAGGTATATGTGATGAAAATGTTGTATTGGGCACCTTCCTTTTCTTCATTCCGATATTTATAATATGTTTACTCGCAGCGTAATTCCTGCTTTCATGACTGCTGCGGAGGAATTATTAAGCACTTCTGGTCTATCTGCTGTTGAACTTCTGGCAAAAGCACTTGCGAAAGCTGCTGTGAGTTAATTTGCCTCATTATATTTCGTGGCACAAAATTTGTTTTTATTTTTCTCACTGTTGATCATAGTACCTTTAATTTGAAATCTTATATCTTATAAATCAAGGACACTTCTTCCTTGTGTTGCAGGGTTATTCCGAGATAAAGAGTAGATCACTTCTGACATCTATGGAGAACTATGTGACAGTACTTCTCGAGGCTGGGAGACCCATCTACACGCCATCGTGAGTATTTATATTCCTCTCTTTTCTTCTTCTTCTTCATCATCTTCTTTTATTTATTTATTTATTTTCAAAGTAGATGATTAAAATGATACTTGTTTGCTGATTCTTTTCACAATTTGTTCCAGTTACGCGTATGGGGTCTTGAGGAGATTTTTGCCTGAAGAGAAGGCTGAGTCGGTCAAGGGTTTGACTCTCACAGCTGATGGAAGGGGTGCAGTGTTTGATGTGGCACTTGAAGATTTGGATACATTTCTTACTGGTACAGTTTCTCATTGGCTTTATATAATCAACATGAGCATGCATAAAAATAATATGATTGGTTTCCTTTTTCTTGTCTATGCTTGATCAACTGGTTACAATTTGCTGCCCGTCGAGTGCAAGCATATCCTCGTCAAGCTTGTCTTTTGTTGGATTGTCCACATTTTATTTGGCTGAAGCTCTTGCTAATTCCAAATTTGCAGGTCAAGAGAATGCGGCCGACGTGAGCTTGGAAGTGTTGAAAGCATTGCCTTCTTTGCAAGAAAGGGACCAGTCAAGAGGAAGATTTGGCAGTGGTGGTCGTGGTGGTTTTGGTGACAGAAATGGTGGTGGTGGTAGGTTTTCATTTGGAAGAGGTGGTCGGAGCGGTGATCGAAGAAATGATAGGTTTTCTGGTCGGCCAAACAGTTCCAGAGGTCGCAGCAACACGAGCAAGAAATGGTGAAACTAAGCAAGATGGCCAATTATGGAATGAACGATGATGCTTAATACAGGCCCCTTGCTAAAGAATGTCTTGGCAAGATAGAGCTCTTATGACTTCGAATTTTAGTTTTCTCCTATATTATTTGCTTTCTGTTTTATTTTTTTAACGTTTTTTTCTCTTTTTTGTATCTCTTTTTATTTAGTCTGCAAACTTTAATTTGTGAATGGGGATTTTTCCATGCGTCCCCATAATTTTTATCAAGTGTTGCAAAGAAAAAGAGAAGCGACTTTATTTATTATTTTATCAACGTTAAGCGTTTTTTTCCCCCTTCCTGAATATGCTCTTCAACAGCTAGTGGATAATTAAATTGAAAATTTCACCATTCTTCTCTCGATCTCTCCCTTTAAAAAAATGATTCTTTTAAAATTGATATTACTGTCTCTTGAACCGTTTTAAGTGTTGGTAATCAATTTTTCAGAATAGAAATAATAAGTTATTTTATACTCTATTTAGATTGAACTTTAAAGTATAATTATTAAATTTATACAGAAAATCTAAACTTATTCTCCTTTCTTTTTTTTTTCCCCCTTTTTCTTTCTTCTTTCTCCTTTTTCTCTTCTCTCTCCCTCCCACATACACACTCTCTCCACGCCGGCCACCTACCACCGATGAGATTCGGTGTCGTTTCGCGGCATCGCCCACACCATTGGAAAGCTCTCGACGAGTTGGACTCGATCGTTGACAGGCCGCACAACCTCCATATTTGCCGGAAACAGCTGCAATCGCCGACGAAAAGTCCAAAAACAACAATTCGTACTTCAACAAACATGTTATAAATTAACTTAAATCCAGATATAACTTTTAACCATCACTAAATTCCCAAATAGTCACTATGATTATAGAGTTATAAGAATTGTTATAAAACTGTAATGAATATTTAAAATCTACAACCCTTTTACATTTTTTGATAAGGGACCGAAGATTACGTTTGGTTCATGGATTAGAATCATGAGATTAAAATTATTTTCGATTTACGTGTATTTTTTATGAGAGAAAATATTGTAACGAACTATAAATCATGATTCAAATTATAGTATGAATTCTCTTACCAAACGTCTCGTAAGAGTTGCTTTTGCTCTAGGCCCAGTGGCAAGTAAGTAAAAATTACACTGGATTCTATTGAGTAAAATTCATTGTCAATATAGATTTTTTTTTTTTTTTTTCAACCATGCTGTAAAATTTTCCAGTTTTAAATTCCAAACTTCCAATTCATTCAATGCCCTTTTTCCTCACAAGCATGGACTATGGAACCCCACCCACCGTGTCCTCCAAGCCACGGGTCATTCATAACTTTTGGCCAAACAGCACCTCTATCGTCTTTCCAGACACCTCTACACACTTCATTCATTCAAGTAGCCCCAATTCGGTTTCCGTAGCACCATAGTACTCAACAACAAACATGTATAGTTACTGAACCCGTTTGTTCGATCAAACCTCAAAAAAGAGATCATTATTTCTTTGCTTTTCCAAGATAATGGGAAGTTACAAAAGAGCAAAGCTTGTGCTCGATGTCTTCCGCAGTTTCAGTTCCAAGATTCTTCCCAAGACTCCGATTCCACACCCCAGTAATCCGGAAATAACCCATTCTGGGTCTTCGATCCTAGGCGCCAATAGAGCTAAATTCTTTGGATTTTCTTCACGGATTTCTCGTACAACAGTTTCGCAGTACTTGGGACAAGCAGCAAGAAACCACCAGAACGGACCCTTTCTTGGCGGCGCGAAGAGATTCTACTATGTGGACTCCGGCCGCGTCCAGCATTTCCGGCCGAGAGGCCCTCGCCGGTGGTTACAGAACCCGAGAACAGTCCTGATCGTGGTTGTGGTGGGGTCCGGCGTCCTGATCACCGTCTATTTCGGCAACTTGGAGACGGTTCCTTATACGAAACGAAGACATTTCGTGCTCTTGTCGAAGCCCATGGAACGAAAGCTCGGCGAGACCCAATTCGAGCAAATGAAGACGGCTTTCAAGGGGAAGATTCTGCCGGCGATTCACCCGGAGAGCGTCCGCGTGAGGCTGATCGCAAACGACATTATAAAGGCTCTCCAGAGAGGGCTGAGACACGAGCGGGTGTGGAACGACCTGGACTACGCGTCGTCGGAGAACTATGGCGCGCCTGACGAGGAGGAGGCGGCGCGCGATACTTTGATTGCTCTCAAGGAGACGGAGAAAGAGGAGAAGTGGTTCCGCGACGAGGAGATTCTCGACGACAAGTGGGTCCAGGAGACGAGGAGGAAAGGTCAGGAACGTGGGTCCCGGGCCGAGACGTCGCATTTGGAAGGGTTGAATTGGGAGGTTCTTGTGGTTAATGAGCCTGTCGTTAATGCCTTTTGTTTGCCCGGTGGGAAAATTGTTGTCTTTACCGGATTGCTTGAGCACTTCAGGACTGATGCTGAGATTGCCACTATACTCGGCCACGAGGTATGTTATCTGTATGTGTATATAAATGTGTGTATGTATATGTTTTGAAGTTCATAATGTGGTTGATTTGTGTTTTGATTTGAATGTGTTAGGTTGCGCATGCTGTGGCTAGACACGCGGCGGAGGGAATGACGAAGAACTTGTGGTTTGCCATTCTGCAATTGGTGCTTTATCAGTTCGTTATGCCGGATATTGTCAACACCATGTCAACGCTTTTCCTAAGGCTTCCTTTTTCTCGGAGGTATTTCTATGTTTCATGTTTTGGAATAAAAATGATTTTCATGGTTCTGGTTTCCTATGCTAATTGGTGGTTTCATGTTGTCTTGTTGTAAAGTCTAACTTGTGATAGAGTGTTGTATGAAAATAGTTTCATTTTCGGACAATGATATGTCTATTGAGTTCTTGTGAAGATTTCTAGCATAATTCGTGTTTGTGATTGAATTCTAGTCTTGCATTCTTTAATACTTGCTTTTAGAATAAAGTCTTGCTCGACTATTACGTGGTTTTTTTTTTCTTCTCGTGCTTTTCTGTACATTAGATATTGAGAATGGTTTCGAGTTGTGGTATTGGTTTTTCAATTGGGAGCCAACTGCTTTTGGTGGACATTGCGAATATAAGATATGCGTTTCTGTTAGATTTCATTAGTTCTCATTCTTTTATATTACATACAGGTTACTGGCTTTGAAAGTTGAATAAGAATTTACGGTGGTATGGTAAAATGCAATATACTGTTGGAGAAAAGGGAGGGAATGTCTTGCTAATGTCTATAAACAGATTTCTCACCATGCACTTCATAGTTTGAATGGGATATACCAGTGTGTGGTATTGGTATAAAAAAGGTTTATTTTTTTATTCTTTATTTATTTTTTTTTTTAAAGAAACGAATGGGAAAAAAATGTCTCTAGAAGCCCATTTCTTCATGATCATTTTGGATTTGATCAAGTTCAATCTCTGATTTTCCTGCGTTAGAGACACAATAATGTTAGTCCACTGTCCAAGTTATTTTAGATAAAATTCTTATGGTTAGGACTGAATTCTAGCAAATGGATTCGCACACATCTGGGTTGCTATTTGAGGGTCTAGTGGGCAACGTGTTTGCCATTGTTTATGTAAGCAGTAGCAGTTTCTGATGCTGCCTTCTCTAGAGTTTTACTTCCGTACATCAGTGTGAATCATGCCTGATTGTCTCAATATAGATAGCTCAAAGTTCTTGAGCTTAAGAATCAATTTTAATGCATTTTATCTTATCAAGAGCAAGATAGTGACTAAAATGTTGCATGTTCAAGTGGAATGTGCAACATTGCTCATGAGGAGGGTAAATACTTTTGTGAATACTGATACTTATCTACTATTTTCAGCTTCTGTAAGTCGTTATGTATAGTGTATACAGAGCCAAAAATTGTGAGAAGATAGGAGTTCTGGTTTTGTTGTTAAAAGACATTATAACGAAATCGTCTGTTTGCTAGACGGTCTTAATCCTTCTTTAAAGGCCATATAATAATTAAGAAAAAAAAACATGTCATTCAAGTATTAATGTTCAAACTCGAGTTTGAAATCGTCGCCTTAAATTCATGAAAGAGTTTTCTTTTGAGCTTTCTGGCATACTTTTCCTTGATTCTTGTTCTTCATATTGATAATAGAAATCGATGTTCAATTTATCTTTTTCCTGATTGTTAGGATGGAAATGGAAGCTGATTACATAGGATTGTTGTTAATTGCATCTGCTGGCTATGATCCTCGAGTGGCACCGAAGGTGTATGAGAAGTTAGGCAAGGTTACTGGAGATTCCAAATTGCGAGATTATCTTTCGACCCATCCATCTGGTAAAAAGAGAGCTCAATTACTGGCTCAAGCCAAAGTCATGGAAGAAGCCTTAACTCTGTATAGGGATGTCATAGCTGGCCGTGGCATTGAAGGTTTCCTTTAGGTGAGAGAAAAGTCGTCACCTTGGAAACTAATGTAACAGTTGGTTCTATCTTAATTTTCAGTTCTTTTATTTTTACATCCCCTTGACAGTAAATTTTTGGGTCGGGATTCCTTTAAAATCAAAGGAATATAGTGTTTTGTTTTAGGTGTAATCCAGATTTTTGACAACCTCTGGAATTCCATGTTGTTTCATTTTTTTCCTTGCTAAATTTCTAGTTAAAAAATAATGCAAGTTATTGTGCCATCTTATGAATGACTCCTCGTTTGTGACTCGTGTATTCTATTTCCATAGCTTGCTGAATCCTTGCTTTTCTTCTTGCTGTTTTTTGTCCATGTAGATGCCATTAGTATTGCTAATAATCTCATACTTTTTGTCGAGCAACTAGTACAAGAAATATTTCCATCAAAAGCAAAAAATTCATGTATAATAATCCTCTTTTTCTTTATCGATTACCATATCTTTCCAATTAGTAAGCAATTTTCCTTTTTTTTTTTGGGAAAATTTTATGATAGGACACGTTATTTTGCTATATCGGTCGCATTCCATTAACTGTGCACGCTATTGAATAAACTGGGGTCTGATTTCTGAAAATAACAATGACAATAATAAGTAAATAAATAAAACTTGGTCAGATTATAACAAGGCAAGTTACTAGTGGCTTTCACTTCAGAAATTGGTTAAAGTTAAAAGCTTGCTTAAATCTGGCGCCAAACAATTATATCCTTAACCAGATGGCAAGTGTTCTAGAAAGCCAAAGAACAAATCTTAGGAACGCACTCTTACGCCTAATCGAAGAGTGCAAGAACATGAGAGAGCTTAAACAAATCCATACCCAGATCATAAAATCAACTTCAATAACCCAAAGTCACCAACTTTTACTCCTTTCTCGTCTCCTGTTCTTTTGCGCCATTTCCAATTTGGGTTCCCTCAGCTATGCCAATGATATTTTCCGGGCCATTAAGATTCCAAATCCTTATGTCTATAACATCATGATCAGAGCATATGCAAGTAAAAACTATAGTAGGAATGAGACTCATTATTCATTCAAGTCTTTCTTGCTGTACAAGCAAATGCTTAGGGAAGGGATTGCGCCCGATTGCCTCACTTTTCCTTTTCTTGTGAAGGTATGCGCTGCAAGGGTTGACGGTTTCTTGGGACGGAGTATTCACGGTCAAGTCATTAAATTTGGGTTATGTGGAGATGTTTTTGTTCAGAACTCGTTGATAAATTTGTACTCCATATGTGGGCTTCCAAGTTTTGCGCGAAAGATGTTTGATGAAATGGCGAACAGGGATGTTGTTTCGTGGAACTCAATGATTATTGGGTATTTGAGAAATGGGGATCTAGATGATGCATTGAATTTGTTTAGGAAGATGAGGAATAAAAATATCGTTACATGGAATTCGATCATTACAGGGTTTGTTCAAGGTGGTCGGCCAAAGGATGCCTTGGAATTTTTCCATGAAATGCAGGCTGCAAGCAGTGACGTTATGTTTAGGCCAGATAAGATTACAATTGCCAGTGTCCTCTCTGCTTGTGCTCAACTTGGTGCAATTAATCATGGGAAATGGGTGCACGATTATCTCAGGAGGAGTGGTCTAGTGTGTGATGTGGTGACTGGTACAGCATTGGTTGACATGTACGGTAAATGTGGAAGCGTGGAGCGAGCATCTAATGTCTTCAAGGAAATGCCGGAGAAGGATACTTTGGCCTACACAGCAATGATTTCGGTATTAGCTCTCCATGGATTCAGTAAAGAAGCTTTTGACGTCTATGGAGAGATGGAAATGAATGGGATGAAGCCCAACCATGTGACTTTTGTTGGGCTATTGTCGGCTTGTTCTCATGCTGGTTATGTTGACAAAGGTCGCTGGTGTTTTGACATGATGAAACATGTTCACTCGATAGAACCGCAAGTCTATCACTATGCATGCATGGTTGATATACTTAGCAGGGCCGGGCTATTTGAAGAGGCAGAAAGGGTTATTGCAGGCATGCCCATGAAGCCTGATGTATTCGTTTGGGGAGCACTACTTGGAGGGTGTCAAATGCATGGAAAGGTAGAGTTAGGAGAAAGGGTGGCTAAATATTTAATCAGTTTGGAACCCCTGAACCACGCTTTCTATGTGAACTTGTGTGATATATATGCCAAATCTGGTAGATTTGAAGATGTGAAGCGCATCAGAACACTGATGAAAGAAAGAGGAATAAAAAAGGAAGTCGCAGGCTGCAGCATGATTGAAATTGATGGGGTAGTTCATGAATTTTCAGTGAGGGGCTCGCCTGATGTAGGGATGGGGAGAATACTACAAGTTTTGAACGTGTTAAAGAAGGATATGAATAACAAAGGATGAATTGATTATGATGGCAATTACAAGATAGCATTGCAGCCATAGATTTCATGGTGATAAATGTTGGTGTTTACATTAGTTCCAATTTCTGCCGACTTCCAAAGACAAAAAATGGGGAAAACACCCTAGATATGTCGCCGGTGTACATCGAAATTGAATATTATAAGTCTCTCAACTTATATCACAGGTAAGCGTACTGTTTGGACTGGAAGAAAAGGTCAATACTGAGTTGAAAATAGTTTCTCTTAGATAATCCCAAGGACGAACTTCAATGACAGATATTCTTAATAGCAAGATGACAATAGTTTTACCTCAAAAAAAAAAAAAGGCCTTTATATATACAAATGGCCCTCTAATTAGCGAATAGCTTTCTTCAGAATCTGTTTTTTTTTAATATTGTTCTTCTAGAATTTTGAAAATGGGTGCTCTGCTTTTAGCATTTTCCATGTCCTTCATCTTTTTAGGGCTGTTTACTGCAACCCCTTTTGTTCTAGCCCTTCTTGGGGTCTTAGTTTTTCTCACTGTGGCCATTTTAGCTACGTTCTTGTATGCGTATATAAGAGAATCACTGTCAACAGAAAGACGTCCACCAATAGCTGGTTTGGTGTTAAATCATCTGGTACACTTCAATAAGCTCTTCGATTACCAAACGGCTGTTGCTCGGAAACACAGGACATACCGCATGCTTACGCCATCACGTAGTGACATCTATACAGTTGATCCTACTAACATCGAGCATATACTTAAAACCAACTTCCTCAACTATGGAAAGGTGATGATAAGTATTAGTAACTTTTTTAATTTTTATTCAGCAAAAAAAAAAAAAAAAGTAGATTTTATTTCCTGACAAATACCGAGTTTGGAATTCGATTTCTTGAAATTGTAGGGGGACTATAATTTGGCTATAATGAGAGATCTATTTGGTGATGGGATTTTCGCGGTGGATGGAGAGAAATGGCGGCACCAAAGGAAGCTTGCTAGTTATGAATTTTCAACACGAGTTCTAAGAGATTTCAGTACCAATGTCTTCAGGGTGAATGCTGCAAAATTGGTTTCAAAGATTTCGGTATCTGCAGTAGCCGGAGAAGTAATAGATTTACAGGTTTGCTTACTCCAAAGAGCAGAATTACAATGGTCTGAGTTGCTGTAGTCTGTCCCAAGATCACTTTGGTTTTAATATTCATTTTGAACTTTAGATAATGTTCCACTTGTAAATATTTTAGAATATTAAGGGGTAGAACAGTTTTTTTTTTTTGTTTTTTATTTTTATTTTTTCATTTTACTCCCTTCTGGCAGGATATGTTGATGAAGTCAGCTCTAGACTCAATATTCAAGGTCGCATTTGGAGTCGATCTGAATAATTTAAATGGCATAGATGATTTTGGAAAACGATTCACCAAGGCGTTTGACGATTCCAATGTTATTGTGTTCTGGCGCTATGTTGATTTTTCATGGAAAATTAAAAGATTTCTCAACATTGGCTTGGAAGCCTCTCTTAAGCAAAACCTCAAGATCATTGACGGCTTCATATTCGAGTTGATCAGACGCAAGAGAGAGCAGATGAGAAACGGAAAGCTTGATGTAAGAACATTTTTACCACCGTGCTGTGTTGCCTTTTTCTTAGCCTTATGAACCAACTGATGTGTTTCTATGACCAGAGTGGAAAAGAGGACATATTGTCAAGGTTTTTGATGGAGAGCACAAAGGATCCAGAAAACATGACCGATCAATACTTGAGAGATATAATTCTCAACTTCATAATTGCTGGCAAGGACAGTTCTGCAAACACTCTCACTTGGTTCTCTTACTTGGTCTGTAAGCACCCTCTGGTTCAAGAAAGGATTGCACAGGAAGTAAGAGAAGCAGCTGAAGCTCATGAAGATAGCATATCTCCTGAAGAATTTTCCGAGTTGATAACCGAAGAAGCACTGAACAAGATGCAGTATCTTCATGCTGCTATAACCGAGACTCTCCGGCTATATCCAGCTGTTCCTCTGGTATGTCTTTCCATCCATAAACAAATTTTTTAGGAGCCATAGACACATGATTTTAGGCATTATTTGACGTGTTTTTGAAACCAAAATGCTAATATTCTTCCACTCATTCTGAAAAAATAGGACGGGAAGGCTCCAGTAGAGGATGATATTCTCCCTGACGGCTATAAAGTCAAAAAAGGAGATGAGATAACCTATATGGCCTATGCCATGGGAAGAATGACTAACATATGGGGAGATGATGCTGAGGAATTTCGACCTGAACGGTGGCTTGATGATGATGGTGTTTTCAGATCAGAAAGCCCTTTTAAGTTCACTGCTTTTCATGTGAGTTATATTGTTTCGTTCTCTTTTTTCACTTAAAAAGGAAAGATGTACCACTTAATCTTAAAAATGCTCGTCTTCGTGCTGTTTCCAGGCCGGACCTCGGATTTGCTTAGGGAAGGAATTTGCTTATAGGCAAATGAAAATCTTGGCAGCTCTACTACTCAAATTCTTCAAGTTCAAACGTGTAGATGAGAGAAAGGAAGCCAAATATCGCACCATGTTCACTCTTCAAATGGATGAAGGGCTTCATTTATATGCATTTCCTAGGCTGTGAGAAATGAAAACTCCTGTTAAGATGGTTATTCCCCTTTTCAGTAATGCTATTTTCTTGAAATGTCAATGAAACTTCTAATTCCATTGCTATTTTTGTTCCAAACAAGACTTTGACATGATTTCAACTGATAGGTATTTAAAGAACATTAAACTTTTTCAAATAATAATAATAAAAAAATTTAGGGCCTATTTATGTCATATGTTGAAACTCAAATTATTGATTCTGTTACAATGTTTTTCTATCATAAAAAATTAAATTTCAAACTTCAAAATTAAGAATTATGTTTTGAGTATACATTCTAAACAAGCTCTTAATAAACACGTGAAAACTTTTTGCTCCTTTTGAAGAAATGCAAATAGAATTCTCAAGAAAGTATTCATTCTATAGTTGAATCTGGCGAATCATTGTAGTAGTACATATGTTTTACTGTAGATGAGAAGTTTTAAGCTGTGCAAAAATAAAAAGGGCATGGAACACGATGCAGTGGGACGGGAAAGGATAGAAATTACCGGCCTAATTCGTATGGAAGATATGAGTTGGAGTTTCTGAATCTACCTGAACAGAATACTCAAAATTTCGTTTAGTTTGCTGATTCAAGTTGAGATGTGACTTTATATGAGAACTTTTTACTGTAGTAAAAAAGTTAAATATGACTGTCTCTGAGAGTTTTTTATTGTAATAAAACTCGAATTCTAAATTAAAATCAGTGAAATAAACGGGGTTAAAATATTTAATATCTTAATATCAAGTCTAACTATTACAATAGGTAATGTGACTGTTTATAACTTACATACAAAACGATAACAAAATACCCACATGACAAACTAATTACAAAACAAAGCAAAATTAATAAATTAAAATAAACGGCAATGAAAATATAAAAATGACTACTATACCTAAAACCTCCTTCATTAGAATAGTTCTTGAGCTGTAAAATGTGGAGCCTTAATAAGCATGCACTATGACGAACTTCGACTTTATCTCTAACCATTACAAGTCTTCAACCTCGCTGCCTTTTTTCTAAGTTCTAATCATTGTCCAAGGCTCTGGTACTTTTTTAAAAAATAGCCATTTTTTTCTGTCTTAAAAAAAAAAAAATAATCACATGGATAAAGAGCAATGCATCCAAGCACTTCTAAGTAGATAAAAGAGAAAAGAGAAAAATATTTTTTAAAATGTATAAATTTAAATTTTTATTTCTTATTTTTAATTAATATTTTTTTAATTAAATAATTATTAATTAAAAAAATATTAATTAAAAATAAGATGTAAAAATCTAAATCGATACGCCTAAAAGATAAGTTCAGCAAGAGCCTTGCCAAATGCCACCTCACATTCCACGAAATGTTGCACGCTTCAAAACAAGTTGCGTATAAGACAGGGAATTTAGATTTCAACTGATATTTATTTGTGTCTTGACTACTAGCACCATACAATCTAGATTAAGATATGACAATTCCTACTCTGTCATTAATGGAAATTGGAACCATGTCAACTCATTTTCGTCTGCCAACAAAGAAAATATCTCTCCATGAGTCTGATGGACCTTTAACCATTTTATTAAATGAATTGCTGATAACTTGATTTATTATTAGTACCATTCTTAATTATTTTGCGTGTTCTTAGTATTTGCACATGTGTTTTATGGCGTTTTATCTCACTTTTATAGATGGTAGCAAAAATAGAATATTTGATCTCAAGAGGAAGAAAAAGTGCAAAAACACGCTGTTTCGATCGCTGCAGCGCGTCCTGAGCTCGCTATAGCGCCAAAACCAGAGGCAAGGAAAGTTATAGGCTGCAGCACCATTGTCTCTCATTGCAGCTCACCTTGGCCGAGCAAGATGGGCGCTGCAGCGCCATTGTCTCCCGCTGCGGTGCCCGCGACTGTGCTGCTAGGGTTTTGTGGATAACAATTAGCGGTGCTGCAGCGCACAAAACTCCCGCTGCAGCGCTCAGACATGTGTTGCTCAGTTTTTAGAGTAGAAATGAGCTGTTTTGTGGGGGGATATAAAAGGAAAAGAAAGGAACAGAGTGAGGGAGTGAGTTTTAGGGAGAAAAATCAGAACTCAATAGAAGAAAATACAAAGAATTGAAGGCTTGCTTGAAGAACCAAGGAGGGACTGAAGATTGTGGAGCTCTACTGGCATCTAGTTATACATTCTCTCTTTCTCTCTCTATTTTATTTAGCTTTTAATTTTGAGTTACTTTCTTGGATTTGTGATTGAATGATGGATTGGGATTTTGGTTTGTTTATCTATTTATTTGAAGAATTCATGATGTATATCTCTAGCTAAACTCTTTAAGCTAGGGGTGTGATTGAATGATGGATTGGGATTTTGGTTTGTTTATCTATTTAGTTGAAGAATTCTTGATGTCTTGCTCTAGCTAAACCTTTAAGCTAGGGGGTTATGATGTAGCTTGATATTGACTGTGTTTTGAAGACTATATTGTTTGTTGATTGAATTTCATCTTAAATCATTTGTGTTTCTATATGTTATTTGTTCAAATTTGTTTACCTAATGAATTGGAGATTTTAGATGTGTGGGTTTAGTATTGGAAAAGTCATTTTCACATATTGGGACTTGGGAAACACAACCTATAGTAATATTGAGTTGGGAGACCAATATAACTTGGGTAATCACTACAATAGGTTGAGCTTAATGAATGTTTAATTAATTGAGTTAATAGAGATATTAATTTGGTTGGTTATGCATATTAATTTACTCAGTACTCGGGAGAGGGAGTGAATTAGAAAAAACAGAGAACACGGTAGAGACAAAAAATGTGTGAGGAGAATACTATTCATCTTATTGTATCATACAATTTATAGGAAATACAATTCCATTAAATCAGAAAACACAATCACTGATTTAAGAAAACAAACAGAGAAAAGGAAACAGACTAATTATTCTACTTTCCTAAAATAAGCTAATCAGTCTACTTTCCTAAAATACAAATATTCTTTCTAAGTTTACAGATATTCACAGCTATACACAATCAACCTATTTAAAGTCAATATCTGGCCATAATGTCAAGGAATATTTTCTCTGATTTTTCACACTCCCCCTCAAGCTAGTTTAAAACTATCTTCCATAGCTAGCTTGCTCGCCATCATTTCAAACTGCTTTGAATACAATCCTTTCGTGAACACATCAACAACTTGCTCAACTATTTGGACATAACTCATACAAACTTATCCGCTATCAATTTTCTCCTTAATGAAGTGTTTGTCAACCTCTACATGTTTTGTCCGGTCATGCATAATCGGATTATGACTAATTGAGATTGCAACCTTATTATCACAATATAGTTTCATCAGTAGTGAAGTAGGAGCCTTCAACTCTTCCAATAAATTTCTAATCCAAATTATCTCACATATACCATGAGCTACTGCCCTAAATTCTACTTCAGTACTATTCCTAGCTACTACACTTTGCTTCTTATTATGCCATGCAACTAGATTTCCTCCAATAAAATAACAATATCTAGAAGTGGATCTCCTGTCAGTTATACTCCCAGCCCAATCTACATCAGTGTAGGCCTCAATCTATAGGTGTCCCCGGTTATTGAAAAGTAGCCCTTTTCCTACAGTTCCTTTTAGATACCTCAGGATCCTGTAAACTGCTTCAAAGTGTTCTGGCCCGGGCGAATGCATAAATTGGCTCACCATGCTAGCCTCGTATGTGACAAGTAAATCAATCTTCCAAATAATCTTTGATAACGTTCCCTGTTGATCACCTTATCAACTTCAATAGGTTGTAGTTTCAAGTTGGGTTCTATTGGTGTGTCAGCACTCTTACAACCGAGCATCCCTGTCTCTTTAAGAAGATCTATAACATACTTGCGTTGGTTGACAAATACGCCCTCTTTGGATCTTGCAAACTCCATTCCAAGAAAATACTTTAACAACTCCAGATCTTTAATTTCAAATTCAGCTGTCAATCTTTCCTTCAGATTTTTTAGTTCCAAGCTATCATCACCTGTCAGGATTATATATATCATCAACATAAACAATCAAAATAGCTATCTTTCCTTCTTTTGATCTTTTGTAGAACATGGTGGTGTCTGCCTGACTTTGGCAATATCCATGCCGCTTCACTGCTTCCCCAAAGTGTTCAAACTCGGCCCTTGGAGATTGTTTGAGCCCATATAAAGATCTTTTTAAGCGGCAAACTTTACCTTCTCTGAACCCTTTTTCGAAACCTGGTGGAGGACTCATAAAAACTTATTCTTTGAGTTTACCATTGACAAATGCGTTCTTCACGTCTAGTTGGTGGAGCGGTCAATTAGAGTTAACGGCAAGAGACATGAGGATACAAATAGAGTTAATTTTAGCAACTGGGGCGAAAGTCTCTTGATAGTCTATCCCATAGGTTTGTGTAAAACCCTTTGCAACAAGTCTAGCCTTGTACCTCTCTATACTGCCATCAGCCTTACATTTGAATGTAAAATCCCACTTACACCCACCTATTTTCTTCTCACTCGGCAAGTCAACTATCTCCCAAGTTTCATTCTTCCTCAAGGCATCCATCTCCTCAATCACTGCTGCCTTCCAATTTAGATCATCTAATGCTTCCTGAATGTTTCTTGGCACAACAAGTTTAGAAATATTAGAAGTAAATGCTCTATGAGTTTTGGAAAGTTTTTCATAGGAAACATATTTAGAGATAGGATGTTTAGTACAGGCTTGGGTTCCTTTTCTGAGAGCTATTGGAATATCAAAATCTGGATTGGGAGTTAAAGTAGGAATAGAAGAAGGGTTACCTGTAACGGACTCAGTTCCAGTACTCAAAGATTTCGATTGATTTGATGCAGGGATAGTAGAATGTCCCTTATTTTTTCCGAAGACTTTCTTCCTAGAATAAACCAGAAGATCAGGTTTAGGATTCTGATTTTGATCCTTTAGTAGTGTTTCTTTTTCTATTGGAACAATGTCAGATTCATCATCAACAGTTTTGGTCTTCTTAAAATCAAGAATATGATTAAGAGTATCATAAATCCTGTGAGGTAAAGGTTCGGATTTTTCCCAAAAATTGTCTTCATTCCTTTCCATTTCCTCCCCCTGAAGGAAATTTTTGGTGAAATAAAGAGTTTTCTCTAAAAAGGTAACATCTATGGTCACATGGTACTTTTTTGTTTGAGGATTAAAAAACCTATACCCCTTTTGATTTGGGGCATACCCAACAAAGACATATTTCCCAGCCCTAGGATCTAATTTAGACCTAGACCTCTTAGGTATATGGACATAAGCCGTGCACCCAAAGACTTTAAGGGGTAAATCATTGTTTAGTCTTGAATTTGGAAACCCCTTTTTTAGACATTCTAATGGGGTGATGTATTGCAAAACCCATGTACGCATCTTGTTGATAAGGTATGCAGAAGTTAAAATTGCATTTCCCTAAAGATATTTTGGGACATTCATGTAAAACATTATAGCACGAGCAACTTCAAGTAAATGCTTATTTTTTCTCTCGGCTATTTCATTTTGTTGTGGGGTGTCATGACATGAGGATTGATGAAAAATTCCTTGTTCTTTTAGAAAAGCATCTAACATACTATTGAAGTATTCCGTTCCATTGTCAGAACGTAGTATGCTTATTTTTGTTTGAAATTGATTTTCAATCATTTTGTAAAAATTTTTGAAGACACTTTCAACTTCACTTTTTTCATTCATAAAAAAAATCCAACAAATTGGGGTATGATCATCTATGAATGTTACAAACCATCTTTTTTGTGAAATGGTAGTAATCTTGGAAGGTCCCCAAACATCAATATGAAAGAGATAAAAAGGTTTTGAGGGGCGATAAAACCTTGGAACATAAGTTTTACGATGACTTTTAGCCAATAAACAACTTTCACAATAAAGAACCGTAGGATCAATGTTCTTAAACAATAATGGAAACAAGTGTTTTAGATAGAAAAAACTAGGATGACCTAACCGGTAATGCCAAATCATAATTTGTTCATAAATAGAAGAAGACCTAACACAACTCAAGCCCTGAGCTTTTTTATTTCTAGGTAGATTGTCTTCAAAGTAGTAAAGGCCATTTACCATCCTAGCACTGCCATTCGTCATCCCCAAGCTTCGGTCCTGGAAAACACAGTGGGATTCAAAGAATGTAATTTGACAGTTAGAGTCTTTAGATAGTTTGCTGACAAACAAGAGGTTGCAGAAAAGTTTTAGAACATGAAGAACAAATTTAAGATCTATTCTTTCAGATATTTTTATTAATCCTTTACCTGCAATCGACGGGAAAATCCCATATGCAATTCTAACTATTTCATTACCAGAACATGGGATATAAGAATTGAACAAATTTGAGGCATTAGTCATATGGTTAGAAGCACCAGAATCTATTATCCATGGTGCTGACACAAGAGCATTTATTCTAGTAATTTCTTTACCTGTGTGTGCAATAGACACAGTAGGAGTACTAGATGAGGAATTGAATTTTAGTAGTGCAAGGAGATGCTCAATTTGTTCTTTTGTTAAGGGGCTGGAATCAGTTTCTTTTGTGCTGGAGGCTGCATATCCTATTTTCTCACCGAGCTTGGATCCCATCAAATTTGTCAATTTGTCATGGATCTTCCAACAGGTCTCCCGGGTGTGGCGGGGCTTGCTGCAATAATCACACCAAAGCCGAGATTTGTCTTGCTGTTGGTATGTCAGATTTTTGCTCCAGCCATCCTCACTTCTTTGTTGATCACCTGTTCTCCACTGATAGGGCTTGCTTGAGTTTTCTCCTATGGCAGCAAGAGCAGATTCTTCAACCACAGCATTCGGCCCCTTCTTTCCCAGCATCACATTCCTTCGACTCTCCTCCCTCCTAACTTCTGAGAATACTTCACCAATAGGAGGTAGTGGTTGTCGTCCTATGATTCTCCCCCTTACTTCATCAAACTCAAAGTTGAGACCTACAAGAAACTTAAAAATTCGGTTATCCTCCACCACTTTCTTGTGATGGCGACCATTTTCAGCAGACTTCTATTCGTAGGTGTTAAACAAATCAAGGTCCTGCCATATCCATTTCAAAGAGTTGAAATACTTGGTGACATTATCCTCCCCTTGTCTTATTTCACCAAGTTTTAGAGTCAACTCAAAAATTTGCGATTGGTTCCCCAAATCTGAATACATCTGATTCATATTCTCCCATAGCTCTTGTGCAATTGGATAGCACATATAATTAGAGCTAATGTCTTCCTCCATCGAATTAACCAACCATGTCATCATCATGGAATTCTCAGCATCCCAAGTAGCATATGTCGGATCACTCTCCGCAGGAGCCTTCTTTTCCCCAGTCAAGTATACAATCTTCCCACGACCCCGGATATACATACGAACCGACTGCGACCAACGTAGGAAATTATCACCATTTAAACATATGGTGGTAATTTGGACGGAATGAGACTCCGTTGTCCCTATGGTTTTTGACGGATTTGAAACATGGGTGATTTCTGAGGTGGGTTTTCCGCTTGACTCAACAGAGGTTTCTGACATTGGATAAGGGAGAGAAGAACAAACGGCGAAGAATGAGAATCAGGAAGAAAAGAGCTTGGCTCTGATACCAAATCAGAAAAAACAGAGAACACGACAGAGACAAAAAATGTGTGAGGGGAATACTTTTCATCTTATTCTATCATACATTTTATAGGAAATACAATTTCATTAAATCAGAAAACACAATCACTGATTTAAGAAAACAAACAGAGAAAAGAAAACAGACTAATTATTCTACTTTCTTAAAATAAGCTAATCAGTCTACTTTCTTAAAATACAAATATTATTTCTAAGTTTACAGATATTCACAGTTATACACAATCAGCCTATTCAAAGTCAATATCCGGCCATAATCTTAGGAAATATTTTCTCTGGTTTTTCACAGAGTGAAATTGAAGTAGGTAACCTAGGATTAATGATTTGAATGAAATTGATCAACAAGTTATTAAGTTGGATAAATATAGTCTAGTTAAGTGAAATCAAAACCCCCTACCCGCTTTAACCATCAAAGTTCCCTTTGATTTCTTGTTATTTCCAAATTCTATTTTTACTTATTTTAGTATTTTAATTTATCATTTTATTTACTTGAATTACTCTTATTCAATCGCCTAGATAAAGTTAAAGTCATTATAATAGCGATACTTAGTTTAATTTGTAAAAACACTCAATCTTTGTGGGACGATACTTAACAAATTGTCACTTTATTACTTGTTACGATTCGTATACTTGCGAGCTTGTCATATTTAAAAAATTTTTCTCAACAATTGCAACAGCAGCACATAAATTCACAATTACTTTCCTTTCTGTTCATTTTCTTTAATCACAGATCCACAAGCTTTCATGCATTTGTTCCTCAATTTTACATCTCTAACTACAATAACCTTTTTAGCCGTATGTGTAGCTTGTCTTATAGCCATAATCAGGTTCTATGGCGGACTGATTCCCAGGAAGAGAAAGAGATACCACCCTATAGCAGGCACAATAGTAAACCAACTGATCAATTTCCAGAAACTGCACCATTACATGACCGATCTTGCAAACAACCACACAAGTTATAGATTGCTTGGTCTCTTCAGAAGTGAGGTTTGCACTACTGACCCTGCAAATGTTGAGTACATCCTCAAAACAAATTTCGCAAACTATGGCAAGGTATGCATCTCTAATTTCATTTGAAGTCACTATTTATAGGAATTGAAGGTATGAAGTTTAATGGGGTCCATTTGAAAACAAATTTTGAGTTGGTTAAGTCATAAGTGAATCAAACATTAGGAAACTGTGTCGTTTTTTCGGTTTTAGTTCTTATGAGTTGTGACATCTTTGCAGGGGTGGTTCCATTACAGCGTTTTATCAGATCTTTTGGGAGATGGATTCTTCACCGTGGATGGAGAAAAATGGAAACGTCAAAGGAAGATGGCTAGTTATCAATTCTCATCTAAGAGACTGAGAGATTTCAGCACTTCGGTCTTCAAGACTAATTCGGTCAGACTTGCTCGGATAGTGTCCGAGGCTGCAATCTCAAATCAAGTAGTGGATATGGAAGTAAGTCTATGAATGATGATCCAAAAATCATGTAGTTTTGTTTTGTTTCTGCTTTTACTTTGTTCATTTACTGTTGTTTTACAATTCCTGTTTTGGGGGTAGGATCTGTTCATGAAATCAACATTGGATATAGTTTTCAAGATTATTCTTGGTTTGGAACTGGATAGCATTTGTGGAACTAATGAAGAAACGACTAGATTTTCAAATGCTTTTGATGAAGCAAGTGCTATTACCCTCTACCGCTATGTTGATGCCTTTTGGAAGATCAAAAGGTTCCTAAACATTGGCTCTGAAGCAGTTTTGAGGAAAAATATCAAACTGGTAGATGAGTTCGTTTACAAAGTAATCAGAAGCACGATTCAAGAAATCCACAGCTCACGAGATCATGATGTCCCAGTGAGTTACTTTGACTTCTAGAATAGATATTCATTTGTTTGATCTAAGGATTGGTCTCCTAAGTTGCTATTTTTATCATATAAAAAACTGTTCTTTAGCTCGTTTTTCTACATGTTCACTTCAGTATCCGCACTTACTAAAAGAATTAGTACCGCGCATTTTAACATAGAGGCGTACAATTTTATGTGCAAATCTCTAACTAGTTAAAAAATTAGCATAACTCTAATCTCAACTTTAGTCTCTGAATTTAAAGATGAATCCCATATTGGTCAGTAATATCAAAATAATTTCACTGCTAGTCCCCTGTTTGTAAAATTGTTTTCCATTAAAATCCTTATTTCAAGAATTCGTTTAAAAGTAGCTAAAAATGCCATATAATAGTCACGCGACACTTTACTGTGAGTATTTAAAGTAATGTCACATGACTGTTACACGTCATTTTTCATTCATTTTTAGTGGATTCTTGAAGGAATTACATTGTAAATGTTAGATTCGCTCCCAAGTTTGAAGGTCAAAAATGAGATTGACCCGAAACCAAACATTGCCATCTCAGAAGTTTAAACACACTGTTTTTCTCAATAATGTAATAGAGAAGTTTGTAAACGTGAGAAAGTTTTAATGCTCAAAATTGTGATAGAAATGTCTGATTTATGGACTATTGATGGCAACAAGGATATGTAAATGACAGATGAAGAAAGGAGACTTATTGTCTAGACTGATTGAAATGGGAGAGAAAGATATGAAGCACATAAAGGACATGGTTCTAAGTTTTATAATTGCTGGAAAAGACACCACAGCGACCACTCTATCCTGGTTCTTTTATGTGCTCTGCAAGCATCCGAACATACAAGAAAAGGTTGCAAAAGAAGTGAGAGAAGCAACAAGCTTGAAAGAGAATTCAAGCATTGATGAAGTCTTAGCCAGCCTCACCGAAGAAGCCCTCGACAAAATGCAATATCTTCTTGCAACTTTGACTGAGACGCTCAGGCTCTACCCTGCAGTTCCATTGGTGATAATATTACTCGATGCTCTTAAGTGCTAAGTAATGTTTGAACTCAGGAATTTTTTGTTTTTGTTTCCTTTTCTGAATTAGTTTTTTTGTGTGGTGCTTTTGTAGGATGGGAAGATATGTTTTTCTGATGATACCTTACCAGATGGATTCAGCCTGAGGAAAGGAGATGGTGTGACGTACATGCCTTATGCCATGGGCAGGATGAGGGTTTTATGGGGCGACGACGCGGAAGAATTCCGGCCAGAGAGATGGCTCGACCAAAATGGCCTTTTCCTCCCAGAGAGCCCTTTCAAATTCACAGCCTTTCAGGTAAGAAAAAGCGTTGCATAAGTATGGTATCTAGTTCAAATCCTTGTAGTCATACTCTTTAGTTTGTCACATGCTGGTACCTGTTTGTATAGATTTATTCACATTATCCAAGTAGATACATAAATTGAGAGAGCCAGAAACAAAATATCATATATGTGTGAACAAATACTAGGTGAAAGCAATTTTTATGGTGTCTGTTTTACGGAAAACCGTGTTGAATCAGTAGTATGTTCCTGCAAATTTTGAGATAAATCAAGAAAATTCAGAGGAGTTTTGTGGTTGTAATTTTGATACAGGCTGGTCCAAGAATTTGTCTAGGAAAGGATTTTGCTTACAGACAGATGAAGATCTTTTCGGCTGTGCTTTTGAGCAGCTACAGATTCAAGCTGAGTGATGAAGAGAAAGAGTTCAACTATAGGACAATGCTCAATCTACATATTGACGGGGGCCTCCATTTGCGGGCATATATTAGATAGGATGTTGTGGACGTTTTGTACTTTCAACCTTTTTATTTGTTGTGCAATTGTAACAAAAGGCGGATATATATATATATATATTTCAGAATCGCGGTATATCTTTTGATTACTGCCGGATTTGCATGTCGTTTGATTTTGGATCAAATTTACTACACCTAATATTAACAAAAAAAAAAAAAAGTTATCTAAAAAATATTAGCAAACGTTCTTACCTTATCAGCCTCTAGTAAAACGCCAAAGAGATATTGTTATTTTAATGGTTACACTATTATTTACTCAAATACTATTATTTTATAGCAAGATATTAATCTCACAGTTATAATAAATTAGATAATTAATTAAAAAAATTATGATAATTAATGAATCATATCACGTCATTAAATTTTTATATTTAATGATAACTATAGATGGAATCCATTGATAATTTGTCCACATAAAAATATTGGTTTACATTGATGTTGTTATAGCGATAAAAAGAAAGTAGTGTACAACTAGAGTTGAAGTCTGCTATCCCAAGACTCTGTTTCCTTTGCTGCCAGACGCTAATCAAGATTTACTGCATTGAAAATTTGAGTTGAAAAATTATTCTAATAGTTAAAATTTTGGGTCAACATATTTCAAATCATATTGGGATATGATTATAAACAAATCATTTAACATATTTATTGTGAGTAGATGGTCACAAAATACGTGAAATCAATTAAAGACTTTTTTGTGGATAAGAGTTGAGAACTTAATTTAAAAAATAAATTTATATGAGAGAAAATATTATAACAAAAAAATTAAATTTATTTTTTTATGAGAAAAAATATTATAATAAAAAATTTAAATTATGATAAAAAGTAAAAATAATGAGGCTAAATTTTTAAAAATACAAGTGTTAATCTTCTAAATCTATGTTAAATATTGTTCACACATTAATTAATTAAAATACTAAATGAAATAAATCTTAAAAAATGTTAAATATTTTATTGGCTAGGGAAAAAATGGCCGAAATAGACTAAAGGGTACTTTTCTGTCATTGTAAATATGGAATTGGAACCCAAATCCTTGTCAAATTACATGAACGTTTGGTTCATAAATTCAGAATTATAATTTATAATTATTTTTTATTTATGTGTATTTTTTATGAGAAAAAATACTATAATAAATTATAAATTATGATTCGAATTATAACACGAATTCACGCACCCGTACACATTACCTCATTTCATGTTCTAGTTTATTAAAAATCAAGTCATATTCTGACGCCATGGGGTAAAGTGAAAACCGATTATGAGGCAAATGGGTTATGAATTTTATTATGAGATGTGTATCTTTGTGATTTGTGATCTTACTGTTATTTATTTCAGGCTTTTTGGCATGGACCCTCTCGACTTTTCGAGTTAGGCAGGTTGATCCTTAAATTTTTATTTATTTATTTATTTATTTTTTATAGTTATTTGGTTGGGAGATTTGTACTCCGATTCGAATCATGGTTCATGATTCGCTATAGTATTTTCTCTCACAAAAAATACACATAAATAAAAAATGATTCTAATCCATGAACCAAACGTCTCCGACCTCGTTTAAAATGTAGTCCAATTGATGACGTGTTAAAAATTTCATGAATTTTCCTCACATGATATGCACGTGATGTTTTAAGAAGGGCAGGACACGTCCATTTGGCCAAATTGATTATTAAAAAAAATAACGCTTAGGGCTTGTTCTTTTGAGTAAAAAATTAAAAAAAAACAACTCGAGTTATAATTTTATTCGAGTTCATGTTCTTTTAAGTTTAAACTCGAGTTCAAACTTGAGTTTAGGACTAAAACTCAAGTTTAAAATTCCCCTTAAACTCGAGTTCAGAAACTCGAACTTAAATTAATGAATATTATTTTTTCTATTCTTAAAAATACTATAACTTTTTCGTTTTAATTCTGATTGAGATGATTTTTTTTCTATGCATTGACAACGAAAAAACGAATAAAACCCGACCCATATACCCTATTAAAATTTTTCATCAGCATTGAGTTTTTATTAAAATACTATCTAAATACAAATTTAAGTTTTGACTCACTTAAACACAAACTCAAAAAGATTCTTATCTCAAACCATAACTCAAATGTATAAAACCAAACACAAACTCAAGTTACAAGTTCAATTCAAGTTATAATTCAAATTTAACTCAAGAATTATACTCAAGTTAAACTCCAAAAGAATAAACCCTTAAAAACTATATGAACTCTATCTGAAGGAAAAAAAGAGAAATTTTTTTTCTCTGAAATCCATCTCGCCCTGCCTCTATTCAAAACAATTAGGTTATGTTTATTTTATCAATTTAAATTTAAATTTTTAATTTTTTTATAATACAAAATTTTAAAAAATAATTATATTTAATTTTTTTATTATAATAAATTTTTTTTTTTACATAAAATCACATTTTAACTTAAATTAAAAATTCAAATAACAGATTCTCAAAAACTCTAAACAAAATTTAAGAAGAAGCCAAATAAAACTCCAAAGTCCAAATAAAATGAGAATGAGATTCATGTCATGATTTAAATCATAACTCTTTATAATATATTTTTTTTTTATAAAATACACACATAAAATGAGAATAATAATTATGAATCATAATCAAGTAAACGTCCCCTTATTAATATATTCCCCTTATTAATATATTCAACGAATCTAAACAAAATTCAAGAAGAAGCCAAACAAACCCAAAACCATTTGCCAATTCTGCAAATCAAATGGCGATGAACATCCACGCTGTACCCTGCTGAATCTAGCGATCGTCGTCGCGGTTGAAGGTGGAGGAACCCACCCACGCCGAACCCAGCCGGCAATCGCCGCCCTCGAGCTCAGCGTCGCCGTTGAAGGTGGAGGAACCCACCCACGCCGAACCCAGCGTCACTCGTCTTCGTTTATCAAGTTTTTTCCCTTTTTTTTGAGATTGATGAATCTGTATTTTTGGAAGGAATATGGCGAGGAGGCTGTGGAAAATGGTGGAGGTTTGTGGAAGATGATTGCAGTATAGAGGTAACCCAAAGTTTCTGGGTTTCTTAATTTTTATTTTATTTTGTTCCTTTTTTCTTTTAGATTAAAAATTGAAAATTTTTTCTTTTAATTGTGATGGAGATTGTGGAAGTTTCTGGTTTTCTGGGTCTGGACAAATGTTGTTAAGGGCGATGGAGATCGTGGAAGTTTCTGGGTTTGGTTTAAGGGCGAAGGAAACCCAGATGTTTCTGGGTTTTGTTTGTTTGTTTTTTGTTTTTTTTTTTTCATTGACTCAAATTTCCTTTAAAGTTTCTGGATATTTTAAAGTTAATTTAACTTTTTTTAATAAAAAGTTAATTTAACTCTTAATTTGAAAAAAATTAAAATTTTTTAGTTTGTAAAAATAAAAAATTTTGACCGTATTTAGAATTAATTCTGTATTTATTTTTTACGTTTTTTTTATAAAAAAATTAAGAACATTTTTAAAACGGCGTTTGACATAATAAAAATAAAAAACATAAATGAAAATGATTTTTTAGTTTAGTATAAAATGAGAGAGAAATGAAAAATAATTTTTAGTCATTTTTTATTTTTTATTTTCGTTTTCTCTTTTATTGAGCAGAGAGAAAGAGACAGAGACATTAATGAATTTTTTTATACTGAAAAATAATCTCTTGATAAAATTATTAAACGCATTTTAAAAAATAATTTCTGTCTAGGATTGAAAATGTTTTTATTTTTATTTTTATTTTCATATAAAAAATAAAATAATTTTAAAACGAGTTTTAAACGCGTCCTTTAATTAACAATAGATTTTTTTAGGTTTTTTTAGGAGACGTTTGGTTCATGGATTAGAATCATGTAATTAGAATCATTTTTTATTTACGTGTATTTTTTGTGAGAGAAAATACTGTAACGAATCACGAACCATAATTCGAATCAGGGAACGAATCTAGGTACCAAACACCCCCTTAATTCAAATAGAAATTCTGTTTAGATAGTCAGAGAAAGAAAGAGGAGGAGAGAGAAAGGTGGAGTTACTCTTTCAGGTCAAATAGAGATTTGGGGGGAAAATGACGATATTGGCCTCATTAGTGGGTCACATATGTGTGTCTAAAAAATTAAGTGGACGTTTAGTTTATAAATTTAGAATCATTCTCGATTTACGTGTATTTTTTATGAGAGAAAATACTATAGCGAGCTATGAACTATAATTCAAATCATGATCCGAATTATGGTACGAATCCACCAACTAAACGCACACTAAGGGCCCGTTTAGTTCACTGATTCAAGTTTTTAATTCCAGTTGAGATGTAATTTTATGTGTAAGTTTTTTACTGTAGCAAAAAAGTTAGATGTAACTGTTTCTGAAAACTTTTTACTGTAACAAAACTCGAATTGGTGAAATGAACATGGCGCTTAAGGGTATTATCGATTGGACTACAATTACAAAAAATTTTAAACGTTAGGAAGGCGATTGGAAAAAATAAAAAATAAAAAAAAGTAAGGACTAATTTGTTAAACTCGAAAAGTTTAAGGAGTCCCATATTTAAAAGTTTTTTAAATCTCGTTCATTTCACCATTTGAGTTTTTAATTTAAATTTTGTTATAATTAAATACTCTCATAATAATCATATTTAATTTTTTTACTACAGTTAAAACTCTCATAAAAAGTTACATTTCAGCTCAATTTAAATCGGTAAAATTAAAAGGAAATAGTAGAAAATAGGCTAATATGAAAAGCTTAAGGAAGTATATAGGCTAATTTTTAGTTATAGAAATTAATAGGTCATAACTTGTCAAGTTATGGTTCATAACCAGATAAATTATGGACAAATTTGTCAAGTTATGGTTCATAGTCAGACAAATTATGAATAAAAACCACGATTTATGGACAATAACTTGTTAAGTTATAGTTTATAACCAGACAAATTATAGACAAAAACAGTAATTTAGTCTATTTATTAACTTATGTAAACTATTGACCTATTAATTTTAACTCATCTCAAGTCTTGACATATTTTTTTTTTTTTAATTAAATGAGGCCTTAGCCTTAGTTTATAGACGTTACTACTTGACTGTTTCTTGTTGAATTGTTACACGTGCTTCGGAAGCTCATCTCTGCCTTGCGAGGCCTCAAAAGCCAAGTACCAAGTTATAACGGTTAGAGGCATTAGTGTAGATATTAAGGGTGAGAGAAAAATGAAAGGAATAAATAGACTGTGATAGAACCTGGAAAAACCGAGAAGCCAACATTTAAATTAGAAAAACAAAAAGACAAAAAAAAGTGGATATCAACTGGGATATGCTATTTGTCACTCACCCACGTTAGGAATTAGGATCTCCTTTCAAACAACTAATGTTTTCGTCCTTCTAGTGAGCAAGATCAGCCGAGAATCACACATATTTCCGTTAGAGCATTTTCAACTCTTACGTTTCTATTTAGTGACCACATGAAACATAATGACCTCATCCTGAAAATTACACCTTGGAAAGCAGCACTAGAAGTATATTCAAGGCATAAACGTTTCAATATGCTCGCCATCTCTGTTGCTCTTTTATTCCAATTTTTTCCGAGCTGATCAAGTCGAAGCGCCTATAAAAAGGTTGGTGCTGAGTCAGGAGAGAAACCAAGCAGGGAAGAAGAAAGTCTTTGTCTTAACTAAGCAAATCCAGCCATAGGGCGGCTCTTTTTTGGCAAGCATTTACTATTTTGCAGAATTAGTTGTGTAAATGACTTGCCAAGAGGAGTTGCCCTGTAGCTGTTTTGGCTTAACCTTATTATATAGTCTACTTCAGCATCTTATAATTTCTGGTGAGGTAAATTACCAGTTAGATTTTTTTCCCCTTTTTTCATATATTTCTGCTACATTGTATAATATTTAGTTCTAACCTTGATTTGTAAGCTTGAAAAAAATTGCAGAGAATTCCATGAACGAGCGAAAGATCAGTGTTCTAATGATGCGTTCTATTCATTGGTAAAGGGCTTGTGATCTTACACCATAATTGCTCAGTTGCAGTATCTGATAAGGTTAAGTTGGTGACTAAGTAACATTGACACTCCCTCGAGTTCCACAAGGTTATAGAAAGTCTTCTTGATTGAAACAACAATAAGTGAAGACTAAAACATTCTCAAGGACTAGTAACTTGGTACAAACAACTTTTGTCTGCAAGTGTTCAAGATCTTGTCAAAAAACCATTTAGAGGTTTCCGCAATTTTCCTACGTGAAAACTTGCCTAATGTTGTTTAGAGATCTCAATCTCATAATCATAAACATCTTAGCTAAATTTTCCTGTGCTGTTTATCGGATCTCAGTAATATTGTGGGACATTACTCTTTAAGAATTAAGTGCACAAATTTGAACGAGGAAGGTTTTCATTTTCCTCCTGATCTTGCTTTTTCCTACTTCAAGATACTACTTGGTATATTGATCAACTTGAATTTATCTTATAATCATGGATCTCACTTAGTTTTACAAGGGAAACAATACAGAGAGAAATTTGTTTTGTTTTGTGGAGCCTAATTACTAGAGCAACCGTTTTGTATAGAGAGAGAACCAGAGAGTCAGAGAAGCATTTTGAGAGAGGATTATATATTTTACTTCTTCCAACTATATTGATATTCTATGGTGACAAGTGGACATAAGTCTCACAATCAGAGTAAACCACTATTATAAAATCCTTGTTTATGCTCGTTTATTTCTTTTTGCTCTTCTCGTTTTTTATTGCTATCTAATCATATAAATTAGAGCTTTAATTACTAACAAAATTCATGTCACCTCTTAGAAAATGAACCAAAAAAATTTTCTTTTCCAAATAAAATGCTCATAATTTAGCTTTGACGCAAGGACATCGATGATGAAGATAATCGTTATCTACCTAGAAACACTAACAATGATAACTAAACGTAAATGAAGTTCAAGTGCAAGTGTTATACTAAATAAGAGGCCAAAACTAATCTGATTAATGTTTGCTATGTGTCAAAAATGTGAATCAAATTTGTATCCCAAAGGCAATATTGCAAAGGATTGGCTCATCGTAAGCCAAGTACATATAAAGCCAAAGAAATGACTGGAATCTAAAACCAGGATATGCCATTTACAAGGCCCCTTTTTCTCACTTATCCTGACTAAATGGAGAATCTCCTGATTCTCATTTTCAGCTCCTTTTTTCCCCTTCTCACCTACAAGACAAGCGAAAATCTTGGTATCCTTGAAAAGGAGATTTTCATGGCTCGGATATGGAATGACCCCCTCCCCCCACTAAGGAAAAAAAAAAAGAAAAGTAAACTATCCATAGCATAACCCTCAAGCATATGCCATTGCTTCCGGGGTTTATTCCATCGTTTCAGTGTATATAAACCATGGTAATGTAATGTGTTTGCCTGCGAACTCAGAAGCATAATTTGAAGAGAAGAAGAAAAAGCAGGTTCTTTAAGCAAATCAGTTGTAGGGCTTCTCTTTCTTGGCAGGTCTGTATTTATACAGGTATTTGGCGATTAGTAATCTGCAGACCTGCCAAAGGAGAGTTGCCCTGTGACTGTTTCGGCTTAGATTAATCTCTCAGCCTATACATGCCACGTTAAAAACTTTATGGTAAGTGACTAAGTGATCATGTTAAAGGGAACACATTGTTGTTGATCTCTACGAGTTTTTGAGTGTCATTGGGAATCTCTTATAAGGGAATACATTTTTAATTAAGTGGGTTTCATTCGTGTCATAAGTATCAATCACCAAACCATATCATCTGTTAGATTGGAAATACTCTTCAGAAAGATGATTAAGAACTTTTTAGTAGAATTATTAACTGAATAAAACTTATAAAACCAACTTTACTGTGTTAGATTTCACTACTTTTTACTCTTGTCAAACCCCAAGTCTAAAGTAAAGTTTTTTTTTTTTTTTTTTTTTTTTTTTTCCGAAAAAGAGTTAGTGTAGAGTATGGCGTATTCAAATAATTTTCACTAGTTACTTATATGCATATTTAAATAATAAAAGATAGAAATTATTCTAATGATATTAATTTTAGCTATATATTCTGATTTTTTTTCTACATTTCAACATCACTTGTAAAATTTTGCTATATGTGATCAGAAAAGTCCCTAAAAACGATCACAGCTTCCAAATGCTAAGCAGTATATTTTTAACAATACTATTTGCCAATGATTTATAAATGATAGATGGGTAAGTTATTGATTAATATCATGTAATTATTAAATCATATTGGTTTATTCGTAATAAACTACTGAGTCAATCGATAATAAACAACTAAGTTAATTAGTGATACACTATAAATAAGTCAATTATGAATTAATGATTTCGAGAAAAATTCAAAAAGTACCCCTTTTAGATATATCCAACATTTACTCTTGTGTTTTTGATAATAAAAATAATATCCCTTATATTTTTAAATTATCAAAAAATTATACCCTAAGTTTTTCAAAAGAAGTAAAATATAACCGTTATAAGTAATCAAATTGTTAAAAACGACATAAATAACTTTAATAATCAATATTTGAACATTATTTTAAAAACTAATAACTAAGAAACTAAATTTAAAGAAGAAAGGGTAAAATTTTCAATAAAATAAATTTTACGTTTTTGAAAAAAAATTCAAAACTTAACCGATCAAATTGATCTAGCTCCACATAAAATCTTACACCCTAATCATTGATATGCAACTAGTGGATTTGAACTTGCCAGTCAATCCCATCCTTACAGTTAACACTACTATCCGGTGATTCAAACACGTTGTCTCTTTTGTTTTCTTGATTTAGTTTTAAAACTTATATTTTAAAAGTTTTACATAATTAATGTCTAAAATAATATATAAATATTACTTATTGAGGTTATTTTTTATATTTCAAAAATGTTGATCAATTAAAGGGTTATTTTTTCTTTTTTACTTTTTAGAAAGAAAAAACGCCGTGGATAATTTTTTAGATTTTCTTAATAATTTCTAAAAGTGATCATTTTCTTAATGTATTAAATCTTATTTACTAAAAAAAGACTTAAAAACGACTGTTATGCAGGACCAATCCACACGTTCTAACCTATACGATCCACACCTCCTAACCTATCGACCCAACTTAATACATTGACATACGGCATTACGTGCAATGCTATGCCAGCCACATGCTTAATTGTGTTGTACATTTAGGACGTTTGGTTGATAGATTCAGAATCATGATTTAAAATTATTTTTGATTTACGTGTACTTTTTATGAAAAAAAATATTATAATGAGTCACGAACCATGATTCAAATTATGACACGAATCTTTGAACCAAACAAATCTGTCCATATTGACCCGTTAAATTACTTATCAGGATTTTTTATTTATTTATTTTTTTTTCCATGGTGAGCTTTAGAAAATTTTCTAGTTGAAAATGGTTAAACTGTTTTTTTTTTTTTTTTCCTTCATTTTACTTCCTTCTGGCAGGCTATGTTGATGAAGTCAACTCTAGATTCAAGAATCAAGATCCGATTTGGTGTGGATCTGAATAATCTAAATGGCTTAGATGAGTTTGGAAAACGATTCACTAAGGCCTTTGACGATTCCAACGTTATTGTGTTCGATTTGTCATGGAAAATTGGAAAAAAAAAAAAGGTTTCTTTAAATTGTCTTGGAGCCCTCTCTTGAAGCAAAACCTCATAACATCGACGACTAATTATTCAAGTGGATCAGACGCTAGAGAGAGCAGATGAGAAATGAAAAGCTTTATATAAGAACATTTTCTCTTTCTCATTAAGTTGCCTTTTTCTTAGCCTTATGGATTAATTGATGTGTTTCTGTGACCAGAGTGGAGAAGAAGACGTATTGTTAAGGTTTTTGATGGAGAGCGAAAAAGATCCAGAAAACATGACCAATAAATACTATAGCAGGCAGAATATCAAACCAAGTTACCAACTGATCAATTTCCACAGGCTTCAACCAAGCACACGAGTTATACATTGCTTAATTTATTCAGCAGGGAAGTTAAGACTTCAGACCCTGCAAAGCCAAATGTTGAGTACATTCTATGGCAAGGTTGTGCAGGTACACTTTCATGTCAAGCCACAATTTTTAGGAACTGAAGGTATGGAGTCCATTTGAAAGCGAATTTTGAGTTGGTTAAGCAAATTGAATATTCGGAAACTGTGTCGTGTCTTCATTGTAGGCGTGGTACCATTACAACGTTTTTGTCAGATCTTTCGGGAGATGAGTTCTTCACTGTCGATGGAGAAAAATGGAAACATCAACGGAAGATATCTGGCTATCAATTCTCAACAAAGATATTGAGAGATTTCAGCGCTTTTGCGTTAAGAGTAATTCGATCAAACTGGCTCGGATAGTGTCCGAGGCTGCAATCTCAAGCCAAGTAATATATATCAAAGCAAGTCCATGAATTTTGTCAATTTTTTTTTGTTCATTTACTGTTGTTTTACACTTCCTGTTTTGTGGTTAGGATCTGTTTATGAAATCAACATTGGAGGCAATTTTTAAGATTATTCTTTGTTTGGAACTGGAGGAACTGATGAATAAGCGGCTAGATTTTCTAATGCTTTTGATAAAGCAAGTGCTCTTACCCTGTATTGCTATGTTGGTGCCTTTTGGAAGATCAAAAGGTTCCTAAACATCGGCTCTGAAGCAGTTCTGAGGAAGAACATCAAACTGGTAGATGAGTTCGTTTACAAAGTAATCGAAGCACGATTGAAGAAGTCCACAGCTCACAAGATCAAGATGTGCCTCTGAGTAGTTGACACTTAAAATAGAGATGCAATTGTTTGATGTAACGCATATATACAATCTTACCTGTCAATATAAAAATTAGCATGACTGAAAACACTTAACATGATGTAGTGGATTCTCAATAATGTAATTGAGTAGTGTGTAAAACTAAGAAAAGTTGCTTATTTTTCTATTAAAAAAAGCTTTATGCTCAAAATTGTGACAGAAATGTCCTTATTTATGGACTATTGATGATAATAAGGATATATAAATGATAGGGGAAGAAAGGAGACATTTGTCTAGACTTGTCAAATTGGGAGAGAAAGATGTGAAGTACATAAAGGACATGATTCTGAGTTTTATAAAGGACATTTTTACGTGCTCTGCAAGCATCCGATCATGCAAGAAAAGGTTGCACAGGAAAGGAGAGAAGAACTAAACTTGGAAAGAGAGTTGTAGGATCGATGAACTCGCAGCCATCTTCACGGAAGAAGCCCTTGACAAAATGCAATATTTCTTGCAGCTTTGGCTGAGACGCCCAGGCTCAGCCTCACTGAACTAGTTATTTGTGGTGCTTTTGTAGGATGGGAAGATATGTTATTCTGATGATACCTTACCAGATGGATTCAGCCTGAGGATAGGAGATGGTGTGGCGTACCTGCCTTATGCCACGGGCAGGATAAAGTTTTTATGGGGCGACGACGCGGAAGAATTCCAACAAGAGAGATGGTTCAATGAAAATGGCCTTTTCCACCCAGAAAGCCCTTTCAAATTCACAGCCTTCCAGGTAAGAAAGAAGTGTTATAAAATAAATAAAGGGGTAAAAGAGAAAACTAACGTTTTGGTCCAGTTCTTATCACTTTAAGCTGCTTTTTTTCTTCTTTTTTTTGGGTGAATGGTAAATATATTTGTATGGTACTTGGTTCAAATCCTCGAGGTCATACTCTTTAGTTTGTCGCATGCTGGTTGTTTGAATTTGCAAACATTTGCATTCACCTATTATTGTATAGAAATTTTCACATCATCCAAGTTTGAGAGTGCAAGCAACAAAATATCATACATGTGTGACAAACACTGCGGATTCTGGAGTGTTAAGATACACAATTTTCAGATTCGTTGTTTACTGTTGTATAGATTTGTCATATTGTTTCTGTCTTGAGTGTTAAGAAAAAAATGAAGAAAACTGTGCCGCATTGTTGTATTGCTGTTATGTATTTTCTTTTCTGCATTTGACCGACTGAACCGAAACTGACAGACTCTTCTCCGGCGGTTTTTGGTTGGTTTCGGTTCTGTCACCATAACTTCATGAAATAGTTGTTTCAGGTTTCTAGCATGGTTTTCTTAGATTGTTGGTTTCTATATCAATGTACTAGAATTCGATGTCGTGGGATCCTCGAGTGTGGTTGCGGAAGGTGTTCAAGAGGTCATCCAACATCACGACGGATTCTGGAGAAGAGCAAGCTCAATGCAACATCACTAAAGATTTGAAATGTCAAGCTCAGAGCTCAAGCAACGACATTACTGCAGATTCCGGATGTTTCTCCAGAGGGAAGGAGCGAGCCGAATTGCTGGCTAACTCTGAGGCCATGAAACAAGCCCAAGCAATATACGAGGATGTCAAAGCTGGACATAAGATCGACCCTTTCCTTCAGTGGTGTTAAAAGATGATCTGATATAATCAAGCAGAGATGGCAAAACTGTAGGGATTTTACTGTTAGGCGGTTCGTTGGTTATGCAAATTACTAACTATGCATTTTCTAGTTTTTTTTTTTTTTTTTTTTCCTAGCCTTTTATTCTGTATTACAAATAGTCTCACTAGTACGGTTTAGGAGATGGATTGACATATACTCGGTTATGAGAGTTTATCTGAGAGGGTAATTTGTAGCTTTGATGGGTTAATGAGAATCTCTTGTTAACTGTTGATTCATTCGTCTGCTGTGATTTTCTTCTCTGAAAGTTTTCTTCTTGTTTCTGTGTTTGTCTTAGTGTATTAGTTCTATTGCTCACAAAGTGTTTGTGAAAAGGCTATGGAATGGATTCTTTGGGCGAATTTATGATATTGCTTCTATAGACCATTTGCAATATAGATTGAGATTGCTTCTATAGATCTTTGGGTGAGTGGATTCTTTGGGCGAATTTATGACATTGCTTCTATCTCAAGATTGAGATTGGTTTCTGTGTTTTTGGTGTGTGCTTGTTTACTCGGGTTGCCAGTCTTTGTGTGGATCGGTTCACTAGGATTGGCTGTGTTAGTGTTGTGCATCAGCCATGTCAAGTCAGAAACCTTAGGAGTCAAAAATTAACCTTGAAAGCTACTCTGTTTGTGTTGGCCATGATAAGTCTAGAATTTACCAAAACATGAGTGTAATTAATTGCATGGATCATGATATGAGACAGCTGATTCGCGTTATGCTAGCTTAGCCTTTAACTTGAATACCGAATCCCAAAAATCGATTATAGAAAGCTGGGTTTTTTAAATGTTAAAGTTCAGACACCCTTATATGTTATCATTTTCCAAAGTTAAACATGAGATTCTAACATTTATGTCCAATCTTACCGCATTTTTTTTTTTGAATGATAATTGTTAGTGCATTTTTGTATTGGCTTATTTTTGACAAATTGGTTGAAAACTATATTTGGCAAATTGGTTGCAAATTGGCTGGAAGCTTGGCTGGCACAACAAATAGGTGAGCCTTTTAAGGAAAGTCTGATTGTCTGGTTTAAGGGCTGAAAATCAGAAGAGTTGATTGCTGAGATTGAAATGGCTGGAAATTCTTTAGGCTGGAGGGTTTTTTTTTTTTTTTTTTTTTTTTTTTTTTTTTTGTATTAGATTGAATGGCAGCAATGGTGTGAGTTTTGATTGGATTTGGCTGAATGTATTCTGTGTAAAAAAGAGTGTTGAAAATGAAAAAGCTGCGTGTGTTCATGTGAGTATGAGATTGTAATGTTAAGAGTCACTTGATGTGTTGCGACGGATTGTGAGAACACTTTTGAATTGGTTCTTCGGGAGAAGATTTCTTTGGTTTCGGGAGGAAACCGTCAAGTCGAGTGGTGCTCGCTGATCAAGCTTTCTAAAGAGATTCTAGCAACGTCAACATCGTCAAGGAGGGAGTCGTTGAGTGTGTAAGACCGTTCGGTCCTTTGTAATCTTTTGAACTTAGTGAATTGATCACTGTCTGGGCTGGCCCCGCAGAGTAGGTGTGCGCACTGAACTGCGATATCATTTTTTTGGTGTCCTTTACGTTTGTGCACTATTTTCCTGCATTGCTGCTTTACTGGTTTAATTTCAGATTTACTGTTAAAAACAGTGTTACAGAAAAGTGTTATAACACTCTCTGTGACACCAGCGACAAAAACAGACCTAACAATAATCTTCATCTATCTTTTGAAGAGATTAGTATTTGTTTTTTAATACTTCTTTTAGCAAACAAACTAGAGTTATGTTTGAGGTCACTTCCTCTTCCTTCAACAATCCAATGTCAACATAGTATTATCACTAATTTATAATTGAGACATTCCAGGTGATATCACTTGAATAATAGAGATTGTACATCACGTGGGAACAGAAAGAATGATAATTCATTTCAAGCACAACTTCGGTTGTTCATCTGTATTTGTGTTTGATTCCTCTACTTTTTTCTCTCTGGCTGGTCAATTTCGCGACAGATGTATGCTACATTTTATTAGGACATAACAATTAGCAATGAACCACATGGGCAAGCAAAAGTATTGTTGCATTTCAACAGATACTACCAGCTATTAGATCCCCAAGAGCTCGTGTGAAAGTGTTGGTATAAAAATATTGATAAGATTTTGAAAGCTGGACATTCATTTTCAAAGTGGGTTGTTGTTTCAACAGCACTATACTATTTTTGTTAAGCGTTTATTGAGAGAATTCTATATGGTATGACAACAATACTTTGTTAGTAAGATACGATATTGAACTGTCAATCAAAGAAAGTATGAAAAATAAACACAATTTGACGAAGTTTTGATAGTTTAGACATGTGTCCTATCTAAACAGTATATTTTCACACATATCAATAAATAACTCTCCATTTATATGGTATACAAGAACATCTCAGATGGAGGCGGAAAAGAACCAGAAAGAGACAAATAGAAGGGAGTAACAGAAAAAAAAAATCCAGATAATGCTATAAATAGAGATTATTTCAATTACTATCTAAGCACGTGATATGAAAAATGCATGATTTCTCTGTGGTCTTTTTCCTCCTTATTAAATAAAATCGCTAGATGCCTTGGCTTTTTGTATATCTTTTATCCGGATGCCAAAAAGGGTCAAAATGCAAACCAACGGAAGAGATCAAAGGCACTCCTCTAGACTTTTTAATCAATATTCTCACAATTCGACCATGGACTAATCCCTCATCAAGCCTATGGATTCTCTTATACCCCACCGTCGTTTCGTTCACCACCATGTTACCATCCACGTAAATCTCGTGTCGTTTGATCCTCTGGCCAAGACCAATCGCCTCTTGAATCCTTACAACATTGAATCTCAGCCCTTCATCTCCTCCCCTAAGCTCTATCCAATGGTCCCCGTTGTCACCATCTTTAGGAGCCCAATAAGTCCACAAATGGTCATTGTCAAGCACATTTTCTGGTCCAAAGCCACCTTGTTGTCCACCCCTTGTGCTACTAGCCTTGATCAAACAATTTTGTGCTAAATTAGTAGAGAATATTGTGTCAATTGCGCTTCTAAATTCCTTAAGTCTTTGAACATCCTCTTGGGATATAAGCCCCGTTTTGTTGGGAGGTACATTAAGTAGTAAAACACAGTTTCTTCCGACTGAGTTATAGTAAATCTCAAGTATTTGGCTTAGCGTCTTTGGAGACTGTGATTTGTGCCAAAACCATCCAGGTCTTATTGAAACGTCACATTCCGGTGGCAGCCAATCTTTCCCTTTCGGATCACCGGTGCCGAGATAACTGCAACATTATTGAAAAAGTAAGAGTATGATTGGTTTATGTATTCAGAATCATGATTCAGAATCATTCTCATTTTATGTGTATTTTTTGTGAAAGAAAATACTGTAAAAAATCATGAATAATAATTCAGAATCATAAACGAATATAAAAAATAAACGTCTCCTAAGTATATTAATTTAGAAAAATAATATTCATCTCGAGAATAAATCTCATCACTCATAAAATAACGAGTCTTATTAATTAAATTTTATCTATTTATTTAACAAGATTTACTTTTTATGAGTAGCGGGGTTAGGGTTGTGACCCCTTTCGGATAGAGGTAGGCTGTTCATAAGTTTAAGGTGATATTGGAAGTTGGGATGGCAGCTTATCCACGTGTGTGTATGCATATAAAGGCAATATATTTTTGGCCTTTTTTTCAATTTCGAAGTGCTATACAGCTAAGAGTCATCCAAAAGTTTGAGACACTTTTTTTTTCTTTTGGTGTCAAATTCAGTGCCAACCCCTGACTTCTTTACTCAATATATTTTTTTTTAATATGTAAATTAAAAAAAAATCTCTTGTGGGATTAGGGAAAAAAAACTATTTGTAAATATGATTTTAAAATTTTCATTAAATTGTTATGCGCCTTGTCGTTTAATGTAATCTGATAACTGTTTTTTTTTTTTTTTTTTTTTTTTTTTTTTTCTTTCCATACTCTGTTGTGTGGTTTCTAATTCTCTATATGAAAAATTCTATTATTTTCTGTATGAATCCTTTTCAACAAAAAAAAAAAAAAAAAAATCCCGTTATTCTTTTTTTAAAGAAACAAATTGAGCAATAATGAATTTATTTTTGTACGCCACAACCCAATTATTCAATGTGAAGAGTGCAAATACAGAATTATGCTTACTCCATGGTGCTTGTACTTCCGATTGCGAGTGAGCTTCGATTAATGGTGGACCAACACGTTCTTCCGGCGGACCCAGCCTCATTTCCGACCCACCGGACATCCGGACCAGCGTCGGAAAATATATTGATGGAGCTTTGAAACTCCTTAACCATAGAGAACCATTCTGTGAAATAATATGTCATGTTTGTTGCATTTGCACCCTTTGCTCCATCAAACCAAATTTCGCTGACACTCCCATATCTACCAAATATTTCAAAAAACCAAACCACACCTCATGCAAATCAGTCACCTTATAAAAAGTTCAATAAATAATAGACATCTTCTTAAAGAAAATGCAACTAAAATACCAAGCAAGGTAAATTTCTTACATAAAACATTTAAAATATTTCAAAAAACCAAACCACACCTCATGCAAATCAGTCACCTTATACAAAGCTCATTAAATAATAGACATCTTCTTAAAGAAAATGCAACTAAAATACCAAGCAAGGTAAATTTCTTACGCAAAACATTTTTTTAGGCCCTTACTTTTTGAGAAGCTCTTGTAGTTGAGCCAAGTAGTACTCATTGTAAGGCAAGTCATGGCCATATCTTCTATCATGCCGATCCCACGGCGAGAGGTAAAGCCCGACGTCGACGCCGCGGGCCTTAGCCGCGTCGGCGAGCTCTCGGACGACATCACCGTGGCCATTCTTCCAAGGGCTTCTTACGACCGAATGATCAGTGTACTTGGAAGGCCACAAGCAGAAGCCATCATGGTGCTTTGCCGTGAGGATTACCAACGATATCCCGGCTTCTACGGCAGTGTCCACCCATTGGTTGGCGGCGAGGCCCACCGGGTTGAATATGGCCGGGTTTTCGTGCCCGGATCCCCATTCGGAGTCGGTGAACGTGTTGACGCCGAAGTGGAGGAACATTATTAGTGAAAAGAGTGTGATTAGCCACCAACAACAACACCAAGAATTGGCCATAATGTCAATAGCCAGTACTGTGATTTAATTGTTTCTCTATTATGCCTATATATAAATACTGAGAGCAAAGCTCTTTTGTGTAATGATTTTAGCTCAATCATGTAGTGTCAAATGTCACCACCTTACGTACTATAAGGCTGAATGTTGATTCCCAATATACCGCCTTGGTGTCTTCTTTTGTTTTATTTTATGATTAAATTAGAGTCATGTGGTACTGTGGCTAATGTCTTAGAATAGAAAAACGGAGTGAGATTTTTGAGAACTTTGATCTTAGGGATACTCTCAATGGTATAGCATATTCATAATGTTATACATTAAAATTATATTAAAATTAAGAAAATGCAATTTTAAAAATCTTTAGTAAATACCTAACCATAGAATATTGTACATTATCTTTTTTTTTCCCCCTTAATTAGACCAAAAAAGTGTAAGTTTTTTTTTTAAATTTTTTTTTAAGGGTACAAGGCCGTAGGCCAGGTAGGGCAGAGGAATAATGTATATTCTTTATATATACATACATATATGTGGGTGTGTGTGTGTGTGTGTAAGGATAGGAAGAGACGTGGTAGTGAGCAAATCAACACTCGATTGGAAAGTTCTTTTGGTTCTCATTTTTTATTTTGTCGTTGTTGCATTGTGGTGGCAATTATTCACGGGTTGGCTTGCCTTTTTCCATCTTAAACGACCGTCCGGTTCTGGTATTCTGGTTTCCAAAGTTTATCATCTCTTTGAACGCATATACTAAAGAATAGCACGTTTCTATGAGGTTAACATCTATGCAAGATAATGTCAATGTGGGAGATTCTGTCAAGATTTTTTTCAGATTTTTTTTTTTTTTTTAGAAATTTGGACTATTTTATGTGATTCTTGTCATATAAGGGCTCGTTCGGTTTGCTAATTCGAGTTTTTAATTCGAGTTAAGATGTGATGTTGCGTGAAAACTTTTTACTGTAGTAAAAAAGTTAAATGTGATTGTTTTTTAGAGCTTTTTACTGTAACAAAACTCAAATTTTAAACTCGAATGAGCGAAATGAACGGGGCCTAAAACTCTCCACATTAAACATGTATAGTAGGCGTGGAATCGTATAAGAGAGCTTCTTGATATGTTATTGATAGAGTACAGTTGGGAATTGGAATTATTGATTTTCATGTAGTTTATAGTTTAATCTGATATACTTTTGACATCAGCTCATAATTATTAAAATCTAAACCGTGCTCACCAGCAAAATATTTTTTTACTTACTATAATGCACAATTCTCCATTCCCTGAGTAGAAATGTGGATTTCTTTTTTTCCTTTCTGTCACGATCTTACTTATTATATTAAAAAAACAAAGAACTTTTATGGTTTTCGTGCTGTTATGATTGCAAGTTAACAATAGAATGATAATGTTGCGATCCACAAACTGATAGGGTTCGAGGAGTGTCAATGTCACAATTTGTCATTACTTTGGAACAATATTTCAAGGCATTCACGTGTGTAAAGGGCTTATAAAGGCGCTTGCTTTTCGTAAGGCCTTTTGGATTAGCTTTTTAAAAAAAAACCTGTTTTTGACTTATTTATTTAAAAATCATTTTTAAATTTATTTGGATGGATAATTTTATGACCCATTTAGTTCGCTGATTCAAGTTGAGATGTGACTTTATGTAAGAGTTTTTTACTGTAGTAAAAAAGTTAGATGTGACTGTTTTTGAAAGTTTTTTACTGTAGTAAAATTCGAATTCTAAACTCAAATCGGTGAAATGAACGAGTCTTTAAAATGTTTTTAATTTTTTTATACTTTTAAATCAAGTCATCTCTTTAGTATTTATGAAAAAATGCTTATGAAAAACTTTTTTATTTACATTTTTAATCTTTTATTTGTCAACAACAAATTAAATATCCCACCATATTCTTTTATTATATTACTTTTTATAACAATAAGTGTTTTTAACTTTTTTATCTAAACAGGTTCAAAAGCTCTTTTTAGATATAAAAATAATTTTTCAGGCATCATCTAAACACTAATCAAAAAGCTGCAACTTATGTTTATCTTCTTCTACTACTTAAAAATACAAGCACAAATTATCTCAAATGGGCCCTTAAGTAGCCGTTTGGTTTATAGATTCAGAATAATGATTCAAAACTATTCTCGTTTTAGATGTGTTTTTTATGAGAAAAACACTGTAGAGAACTATGAATTATGATTCAAAATCAAAGACGAATACAAGAAATAAATGTCCCTTAAAAGATTAGAAAAACTTTGTCATGCATTGAGCTAGAGTGTCGGTGTTGTCATGCAAGTCTCATTTTTTTTTCACGCTATAAACTATACTAGAGAATAAAATATAAAATTTGAACTTATACTATAGAATAAAAAGTAAAATTTGAACCACATTGTGATATAGGAGTTTATTGTAGTTCAAAATAGCAAATTATTAATCTAATGTCCCCGGCTATACTATAGCTATGACGTAGCAAAATATTACTAGTTAGGTCCGTTCGGTTCGTTAATTTGAGTTTTTAATTCGAGTTGAGATGTGATGTTGTGTGAGAGCTTTTTACTATAACAAAAAAGTTAGATGTGACTGTTTCTGAGAGCTTTTTACTGTAACAAAACTCGAATTAGCGAAAAGAACGGGGTAACAACAAATTACTACCCCTAAAATCGTTAGAAAATCAAAGTTATTCTGACAGTAGAAAAAAAGTATGAGGACTAAAATAACATAATGCTCCTAAATTTCACAAAGAAATGAGTACGTTTAGTATTACATGCTTGGTTACTTATTCCACAAATTAAATAGTGATCATTTATCTCTGACTCTAATCTGCCATGTTTAGATTATGGAAGCAGATCTTATATATATCCCCCTCTTTAAACAAATAAAATTAACGAATAGACGTGTGAAACAAGATAGTACTCTCTGCTTTGTCATCGCCAAAAATGTTTAAGAAAAAAAAAATTTATAGTTATTGCCAATAGTAATGATGATGATCATTACTAGTATTTTTAACTAGTTAAATATTGACACATATAACTGTACAGGATTTTGTATGGTTAATAATATAATTTTGTAATCGGTTGAAAACATATAATAAGTAAAAAAAACTAACAAAGAAAAAAGGGGGAAAAAAACCAGAAATACTATTTGCTCCAACTACACATCACATGCACGGCGAAGACTCAAGAGCTCTAGTTTCGTTTGACTTATTGGGCCTTCGGCAACAATGTAATTGGGCTCCAAATGATACTGGTCCAAGTCATTAGGGTGAACCAGAGAAATACGCTTCTTACAGAGTTGATAATTAACTTCCTGTTCATTTCACGTTTCACCGATTCGAGTTTAAAATTTAAGTTTTATTACAGTAAAAAATTCTTAAAAATAATCACATTTAATTTTTTTATTAACATAAAGTCACATCTCAACTTAAATTAACGAACTAAACTAATTCTAAATTCTATAACTAATACACAACCTAACTTTTTGCTTGAATACACAACCTAACTTGAACAATCATTGGTTTATCTATCATGGGTCGGCAAGTTTGGAGGGAAAATTAGCCAGAGAAATACCACTTTGCAGAGAAGTGCTGTTTGTAATTAAAAAAAAAAAAAAACCTAATTTACACATGAGAATCGTACGAGCGAGTCAGGCCAAAAGATGGATCGAACAACAAAATAAAAAAAAAAAAAAATTGATGACATATTTATCAGACATATATGCACTACCAGAAAACAAATTGCGTTATATCATCATTATCACACACGATAGTATAGATGATATAAGTATCAAACTTGTGAAAATCACAATAAGACACTGAAAGATCGTAAGAAATAGTAATAGGCAGAGAAACTCAAATAATTAACCTATAATGTCCAACACGTAATTTATTATTATGATTGTCTGATTAATGCAATAGCAGGTTGGTGGGTATAGTCAGTCGCGACCCGAACTGTCAACGGTTGTCCGATAATTAATATTCACAAATGTCCACGTCCTGCAAAAGAAACTACTACTCAAATCAGCCAGATATGTTCATGATGCTAAACCTGTCACATCTTGATCATTTAAGCCTAGCTAGGAAAGGAAGCGTTTGTTCAAGTTATTACTTAATGAATGTCTCGATACAATTTTGCTAGTTTACACTCTAAAACAATAGCGACTGAAATTAATGGGAAGTGATCAATCAATATAGCGATGGATCAGAAAACAAAACAAAACATTAGGTAAAAGGTTAAGAGAGAAAAAAGAAAAATGTCGTCTTTGTGTTCGTTGGCATACCACCCTATTAAATTTTTATATTTAATGAGTAATTATTGAACAGGTTTCTAGAAGAAGGAAGAAGGAAGAAGAAGAAGAAGATGGAGAAAACAAGAATTTGTTATTACTGATAAAATGTATTGTCGTTTATGATTAATTGAAAAATGCATAATATGCCTTTTTATATAAAGGCTGCAGAACATATATTAAGGATAAATAAATTGATTACTAAGCCCATACGAATAAAGCCCAAAAATAATTCTAACAACGCCCATTTAACCCATCTTATCATCCCCCCCGCAATTGCACAGGCCGAACGAGGACAGTGAGCTTGGAACGAAAAGCTAGAAACTCTTTTTAAGGATGAGGTTACGTAAACACATCAGCAATCTGGTTAGGGGAGGGAACGTGCTACACCAATAAGGAACCATTGACCACACGATCACGAACAAAGTGATGGTCAACTTCAACATGTTTAGTCTGTGCATGCATAATGGGATTAGTTGCAAGATATGTTGTGCTAAGATTATCACAAAAAATAGTGAGAACAGAAGCTTGAATAATGTGCAGCTCATGGAGAAGAGACTCAAGCCAACTGATTTCAGCAGTAGCATTGGCAAGAGCCCGATATTCGGACTCAGTACTAGAGCGAGATACCACTTTTTGTTTAGAGGAGGACCAAGAAATAAGACAGTAACCAAGATAAACGCAGTAACCACCAGTACTCTTACGATCATCAAGACAAGAAGCCCAATCTGCATCCGTGAAACATTGAAGAGAGAGCTCAGGGGACCGTTGTAGTAACAAACCATGGGATGGAGTGGCTTTGAGGTAACGGAGGATCCGTTTCACAGCTTGCCAATGGCAGTCAGTGGGGCGATGGAGAAACTAACAAGCTTTATTAACAACAAAGCTAATATCCGGGCGAGTAATGGTACAATATTGTAAGGCTCCAATAATGCTATGGTAGCCGGTAGAATCAGCCAAAGGCAAACCATCTTGAGACGAAAGAACCGGGCCAGAAGCCATAGGTGTTGTCATGGGTTTAGCATCAATGAGGGCAGCCTTGGATAAGAGATCTTGAATATACTTTTCTTGGCATCAATGAATTGTATCAGCATGACAAGTAACTTCAATGCCTAAGAAATAATGTAAGGGACTGAGATCTTTGATGGCAAAGTGTGACTGTAAATATAAAATCAAATCATGAATGAGGGAGTCAGGACTGCCAGTAAGAAGAATATCGTCCACATAAACTAGCACAATCAGGGTGCCCTTAGGACCATGAAAATAGAACATGGATGTATCAGCAAGAGAAGCAGTGAAACCCCATTGAAGTAAAGAAGTGCTAAGCTTGGTATACCAGGCGCGAGGAGATTGTTTAAGCCCATAAAAAGATTTATGGAGCCGACACACAGTAGTAGGATTAGATGAATAAACAAAACTGGGCGGTTGCTGCATATAAACCTCTTCAATGAGATCACCATGAAGGAAAGCGTTTTGCACATCTAACTGGCGAATGGACCAACCTCTAGATAAGGCAATGGTGAGAACTACGCGGATAGTGGTGGGCTTAACAACTGGACTGAAAGTCTCAAAATAGTCAAGACCTTCAGTCTGATTGAAGCCGTTTGCAACCAAGCGTGCCTTGTAACGGTCCACAGTACCATCCGGAAGAGACCATGTGTTATTCTGAACTAGTGCATTATACTCAGTTTTTATAACACCAATCCATTCTGAATGGTGAGAGGCTTGCTTATGACCAGTAGGCTTACTACGGTCTACTTGGAATGCTTTTGGTTGAAAGTACATTAGAGGGGGATGGGGGCTTATGCAATTGAATGTCAGGCAATGCAGTAAACACATCTGAGGCAGGTGGTGGAGCATGTTAAGGACTAGTAGATAAAGTAGGAGGAAGAGGATAAGGACTATTGGGAAAGGAAGAATGAGTAGAAGAATGGGAAGGGGAGGAAAGAAAATGAGTAGAGACGAGGACACGGAGAAAGAAGTAAGAAGTGGAGGACTAGCGGAGATAGGACAGGGAGAAGATGTAGGAGTAGGAGTAGGAAAAGAAGGTAAAAAGGAAGCAAAAGACTCAGTCGTCATAGCAGGGCTAGCCTGAGAGGAAAAAGATTTGAAAGAAAAGGATGACTCATTAAACACCACATGGCGAGAGACATATATTTTACCAGAGTTGTAATCAAGACACACATGACCCCTATGTTGTGAGCTATATCCTAGAAACACACACTCCACGGATCGGTATTGTAATTTGTGAGCATTGAAAGGACGGATAAATGGGAAACAAGAGCAGCCAAATACACGTAAGGAATCGTAGAGTGGCAATTTGTTATGTAAGAGTTCATAAGGGGATTTATGATGTAGAACCAGGGTAGGCATTCAATTAATTAAATAGACAGCTGTTTGAAATGCATAAGGCCAATATGCTAAAGGCATACTAGAATGAGCCATAAGGGCCAAACTAGTCTCGACAACATGAGACTACCCCCCAATTAGATTGACAAGAAATGTGGACAAATTCTGAACCTCACCCCCCAATCAGATTGAACTCGTTTAATTTTTGAATTAAATTAAGTTTCCACTAAAGCTTTAAACCGAAGGAAAGCTGTATAAGGTTCATCTTTTGTTTTTAGTAAATAAAGCCAAGTGAAGCGTGTATGATCATCAATAAACAACACAAAATAACGAACACCAGTAATTGATTGAACAGGACTAGCACCCCATAAATCGGTATGAATTAATTCAAAGGATTTCATTACTTTTGAGTTTGACAAAACAAAAGGTAAACGATGGCTTTTAGCCATTTTACAAGAATTACAAAAGGAAAGCTGAGATTGCTTAGAACTTAAAAGATTACAAGATTGTAAAATCCTATGCACTATAGGAGAGGCAGAGTGTCCCAAACGAGAGTGCCAGAGATCAGTTGACAGTTGATGGAGCAAGCATGAAGGTTGGATTGAAGAGGTTGGTTATGACTTGGAAGAGGAGATGGTGTAGAGACCATTGTTAAGTTTGCCCCGGGGGAGAATTTGCTTGGAAACCTGATATTTGACAAGGAAAAAATTAGGGTGAAACTCAACAAAGGCATGGTTATCACGACACAATTGATTGACACTGACTAGATTTGAAGATAATACAGGTGTGTGTAAGACTCGAGATAAACGTAGTGGTTTATGCAGTGAATATGGAATACAAGCATGCTCAACATTCAAGATTGCAAGAGTCTTACCATTTCCCACCACAACATGATCAGTCCCATGGTATGGCTGAGCATCTTGCAGCAGAGAAGCATCTGGAGTGAAGTGGTGTGTAGCCCCAGAGTCTAGATACTAGGATTGGTCCTAAACAATGCTTGTAGTGGCTGGATCAAGGAATGGATTTGTAGAACCAAGCTCTGTTTCTGAGGATGCAATGACATTAAAGGCCTTCATAATTGGTGGTTTATAGCTCACATTGGTCCGCTGATAACAAGTATAGGCAGTGTGATTATCTTTGCCACATATATGGCAAGGAGATGACCTAAAAGGTGCTCCAAGTGTTTGTTTAGAGTGACCAGTCAATGGGGAACTTGGTGGTTTGCCGAGTAAACCAACTTGAGGTGAAACATTGTAAACCGGCTTGGGAAGAGCTCTGTTAGAATATTGGTAAGGACGGGGATGAGAAGTCTTTGGAATGGGTATGGGAAAAGTGGTAGCAACATTGGCTTGAAGGGAGCTAAGCTGAGTAGTGGCATGTTGTCGAGCAAGTCGAGCCTCAAAATTGAAGAATAGGCTGTGAATCTGCTCAATAGGCGGTGAATCCAGACGGTTACTCACCGACTTAACAAATGGGTTATACTTTTGGTCAAGACCATTGAAGAAATAAATCAGGTGATCTTCTTTAGACACCGGGTGTCCAATAGATGCTAAACAGTTGCAGATTTTCCTAATCTTCTGAACATATTCAGCGGGCAGACAAGCCATCTTTTCTCAAGGTCTGGAGCTGAGTCCTCAACTCAGTAACCCAAGAAAGAGCAATAGATTCATACATTTGAGCCAGACTTTGCCAAATTTCTTGAGCCGTATCAAAAAGAACAATCTGAGACATAACGTCTTCAGAAACGGAAGCATAAATCCAACTCATTAAGAGGCGATTATACTTGGCCCAGAGCAAAAATTAAGAATTACTATGTTGTTGATTCATATCAAGAAAATGAGATGGTGGTTGCTGAGTCCCATTAATAAAGCCCTCCATACCATTTGCAATTATCACGTTCAGTAGTTGATTTTTCCAAATTAAATATTTGTCAAAGTTGAGCTTCACAGTAACGGCCTGATTCATAGACGGAGGAGGAAAATTAGCAGGCTGAATAGGAATATATTGAGGGAAGGTAGGAGGATAATTTGGTTGGAATTGGATTTGGGTGTTTTGGGGATAGAATGTGGGAATAGTGTTTGCAGCGGAATACAAAGGCGTTTGGAAGTTGGATTTGGGGATTGAGGTTTCGTTTAGATTGAAATTTCTTTGTGAAGGAGTGGTTTGATTTGGTGAACTCTGATTTGGTATGGAAGAGGAGGAGGAAGGTATGGTGGAGCTAGGAGAAGCTGAGGTTGCAGGAGTTGCCATGGATCTAAGGCTCTGATACCATGAACAGGTTTCTAGATGAAGGAAGAAGGAAGAAGAAGAAGAAGACAGAGAAAACAAGAATTTGCTATTACTGATAAAATGTATTGTCGTTTATGATTAACTGAAAAATGCATAAGATGCCTTTTTATATAAAGGATGCAAAACAGATATTAAAGATAAATAAATTGATTACTAAGCCCATAAGAATAAAGCTCAAAAACAATTATAACAAGACCCATTAACCCATCTTATCAATTATGATGAGAACGTAACCGTTAAAAATGTATTATAAAGTTGATATTAATGAAAAATGGAGACGTTTGGTTCATGAATTAGAATTATTTTCGATTTATGTGTATTTTTTATGAGAGAAAATACTGTAACGAACTATGAATCATGATTCGAATTGGGATACGAATCCTCCAACTAAACAACTCCTACATTTTCATATTTAATAAGTAATTATGATGAGAACGTAACTGTCAAAAATTTATTATAAAGTTAGCATTTATGAAAGTGAGATCCAAGACAGACTGCTATTATTTCACCAACCACATGACATTTATTTCACAACCTTCCTTGTGCCTTGAGTGGTTCGGGTGTGAAGTCACCTCTTACTATGTCAAGGGTTCGAGGGTTTTGAAGAGGAGAGAATAAAACGTGCCATTCATTTCGCAAACACTTCTTACTTTGACAATTAGACATTACACATGATTATGCACATAGCATCGTTCATTTGCTTGGAACTGTCGTATAACCCGAAAACGTCAAATCTGATGTTGTTTTCTGAAATCTGAACGTGGCATCAATGTTCTGGGCCACAAGGTATCAAGTATCAACTGAAGTAAGATCTTCAGATATTTCGTAAATAAATTAAGCGGCGAGGCTAATTATTCGGTGGACGAAAAAGGAGCAATATTCTTGCTAAGTAATCATCAATATATATATATATATATATATATATAATTAGAACAGGATTATACGCTCCTTATGGGTCCCAAAGTAAGCATGTTGAGGAATTAAACACCAAGAAAATTAAGTTAAAGGACTCAAGTGAACAATTTTGTAGTTATTCATACGCAATTTATGCCGGTTATAATATAACTCTATAAGCAACTAATTAACTCGAGAAAAATAATAAAAAATAAAATGTTATCCATACATATGGTTGCCCCGCATCAGAAGCTGTGAAGGTGACAAAGTACAGGCCCGTGTGAAACAGTAGTTTTAATTAATTTCTCCGAGCAGCAAAATATATGGCCCCACAATTAATTTTATCATTTTTGCAACTTTCTGATCAGTTTCTAGCTCACGGATAAAGCCCCCAGCAAACTTTTATTTAAGGGGAATTTATCTGGTATGACTAGAAGAATATATTTTAAGCTATCTGTATCATAAATTATATATTTTGATTAAATTTAACGATTAAAAACTGAGTTTTACCGAAAAAATTCTTTTCTCATCAGTTTTTATACTATTATTTTTTTCTCTTGAGGCCGTTCCAATATTCTTGCTAAGTAATCATATATATATATATATATATATATATATATAATTAGAACAGGATTATACGCTCCTTATGGGTCCCAAAGTAAGCATGTTGAGGAATTAAACACCAAGAAAATTAAGTTAAAGGACTCAAGTGAACAATTTTGTAGTTATTCATACGCAATTTATGCCGGTTATAATATAACTCTATAAGCAACTAATTAACTCGAGAAAAATAATAAAAAATAAAATGTTATCCATACATATGGTTGCCCCGCATCAGAAGCTGTGAAGGTGACAAAGTACAGGCCCGTGTGAAACAGTAGTTTTAATTAATTTCTCCGAGCAGCAAAATATATGGCCCCACAATTAATTTTATCATTTTTGCAACTTTCTGATCAGTTTCTAGCTCACGGATAAAGCCCCCAGCAAACTTTTATTTAAGGGGAATTTATCTGGTATGACTAGAAGAATATATTTTAAGCTATCTGTATCATAAATTATATATTTTGATTAAATTTAACGATTAAAAACTGAGTTTTACCGAAAAAATTCTTTTCTCATCAGTTTTTATACTATTATTTTTTTCTCTTGAGGCCGTTCCCTACAGAATTCCCACTTGCTACGAGACAGATGAAAAAGAAATCAAACAACTGTCTACCTCGAAGAAATAACTTCGAAAAATTGCACCTTATCTAAGAAGAACACTATATATATAGTTAGCTCACCAAGCTATATCTCAAATTGAAAATAATGATCAAATTGGCCATCAGACTCCGACCAGTTGATCATGTTTGGTAGAGGGATTCGTTCCCTGATTCGAATCATGATTCATAGTTCGCTACAGTATTTTTTCTCATAAAAAATTCACATAAATTAAAAATAATTTAAATCATATAGTTTGAATTCTCCAACTAAAAATAACAGTAGCAAAATACTTTCTAATATTTCAATGTACCCTACACATGGTAAAGGAGGAAGTTTGACTGACTCGACACACAAGTGTGACCATTCAAACCTTGTTTTCCTCCCCCCTTTATCTTGGCTATTAATATGATTGAATTTATTGCACGTACTCCCACCTGCCTGCCCATACAGAAATCTGTACCAACTAGGATTCTTCATGAAAGACCTCATTTATTCATCTATATTTATGATATTCGCTTCCCAATATCACCTCAAAACCCCCCAACATATCCTACTAGGCTACCACCACACACCACTCTATAACTTTGTCTCCTTTATCTTGTTTCCATTCATTCCTTACAAAGCCAGATGATTCGTTCATTTTTGTTGCAACTTCTCAAGTACTTCACCCTTCAAGTGTTTGTGATGTACTCCACCAAATTAGCTTCACAAATTCTCCTACAAAAATGGAGTATATTTCACGTTTTTCTCCTCTTGATCACTTGTTTAATTCTCTTCTTCGTTCTCATTAAACCATACATTTTAAATTCTTCATCGTCATCATCTTCAGTCTATTTGGTTGACTTCGCGTGCCTCAAACCACCAAGCTTCTGCAGAGTACCTTTCTCCACCTTCCTCGAAAACGCCTCAAAGTTCCGATCTTTCGACTGCGAGAGCATGGCTTTCATGGCCAAAATCCTCTCTTCTTCAGGCCAAAGCGAAGAGACCTTTCTCCCACCAGCCCTACACTACATCCCACCAAAAATCCACCTCCATGAATCTATCAAAGAGGTCCACATGTCACTCTTCACCGTCATGGACGACCTCTTAGCCAAAACCAACCTCTCTCCGCAAGACGTCGACGTACTTATCGTGAACTGCAGCGGATTCTGCCCCTCTCCTTCTCTCTCCTCCATTGTCGTTAACAAATACGCCATGAGAAGCGACGTCAAGAGCTTCAACCTCTCCGGCATGGGGTGTAGCGCAAGCGCTCTAGGGATAGACTTGGCTCAAAACCTTCTTAAAATCCACGAAAACTCAAACGCCATTGTTCTCAGCACGGAGATCTTGTCCCCCGGATGGTACTCCGGCAATGAAAAGCCCATGTTGCTTCTCAACTGCCTCTTTCGAATGGGAAGCGCAGCGATATTGTTGACCAACAAGAAAGAAGCAAAAACTGTTTCAAAGTACGAACTTATCAAAACCCTAAGAACCCAAAGGGCCTTCGAAGACAAGGCTTATCTCTCAGCCATACGCGAAGAGGATTCAAACGGAAACCTAGGAGTTACTCTCCGAAGAGACTTACTCCAAGTCGCCGGAGAGACTCTCCGTTCGAACGTCGCCGTCCTGGGGTCGTCGATACTGCCGCTAAAAGAGAAGCTCCGTTACGGCGTTTCGGTTCTTATAAGGCGTTTTTTGGACAAGTCTTGTGAGATTTACGTGCCGGATTTCAAGACAGTGATAGAGCATTTTTGCTTGCCGACTTCGGGAGGTCCGGTTATAAAGGAGATCGCGAAAGGTTTGAGGCTTGGAGAGAGAGATATGGAAGCTGCTCTTATGACGCTTCACAGGTTTGGGAACCAGTCTTCTTCTTCGCTTTGGTATGAGTTAGCTTACTTGGAGGCTAAAGAAAGGATCAAGAAAGGTGACAAGGTTTGGCAACTTGGGATGGGGAGTGGGCCTAAGTGCAATAGTGTTGTATGGAAGTGTGTCAGGCCCATTGTTGGAGAGTCCAATAAGAGCCCATGGGCCGACTGTATACATAGGTATCCAATTGTGACCAGCCATTAAGGAGGTTGGCTTGGGTGTGACTTGTGAGTATTTAGTATTTACTATGATTGGTACTTGTTTCATTACGTATTGAACCAAAAAAGAAAAAAGGTATTTATTATTGCGTACCAGTTCTGTTTCCAGAATCCAACCTTTTCTTTTGTTTTGCTGCACAGACTCTGATTCAATACTATCTCATGTATTGAAAAAAATTGATGGAATTAACGGTGAGATGCTAAACTATATTAGTAATTTTCATCACGTTTTAATAAATTTCAATATTTTTTTTTGTAATATTATGATTTAACGGTCTAAAGTTGCATCAGGAGTTTTTTTTTTTCTTTTTTTCCTCCCTACCATTTATATTTCTTAAAAAAAGAAGTTTTGGATTGAAAAGTTTGGACTTCGTTCAGTTTACCAATTTGAATTGAGACGTGATTTTATGTGAATTTTTAACTGTCATAAAAATGTTAAATGTGACTGTTTTTTAAAATTTTTAACTGTAATAAAATTGAAATTAAAAACTCAAATTGATGAAATGAACGATATCCAAAATATGTGCTTTGTTATGTGCGGGCTTCAATTCCCAACAGGAGAACACGTTCGTCCAAAATGGCAATTTATTTATTTATGTTTTTTGCTGATCATCCTAAGAGGCCATTGCTACTATCTTAAAGACAAGGGAATACACGAAACCCCATTGCTAGGCCATGTAACCTTGAATTATTGGTACAAACATTTGATATGGGCGTTGAACTGGCGGGTGAAAAGCAGTAAAACACTGTGACTGTGCTAGCACCACAACTTTAAAAAGTCCCCTAGCTAGGCCCTATAATAACTCATGTAAAATCTACTCACTATGTCTAGTCATGGTCGGACAAGTAAGCTTTGTGATATCATGATAGTCGATGCAAATTCAATTACCACTTTTTAGCGGACATGTGGGACCCTAGCCAGACGTTTTGTTTGATCATACGAGGAGATTTAAGCTTCGTTCACTTCGCTGATTCGAGTTTAAAATTCGAGTTGAGATGTGATTTTATGTGAGAGTTTTTTACTGTAACAAAAAAATTAGATGTGATTATTTGTGAGAGCTTTTTACTGTAGAAAAACTCAAATTCTAAACTCGAATCAGCGAAGTGAACGGAGCCTTGATCTATCGTGAATCCGTTCTTTGCCCATTGGCATTGCCAAGTTTGATTCATTGATGGGGCATGTGGGGGAAGATGAAAGGATTACAAGAATCGTAACTTGTATTTATGGTGCTAAGGTATCTTTTCCATCTTATGTTATGACCTACGAGTTTAAAATTTATTAGTAGATCTCCTTCCACAAACTAGTTAGGCACCAAAACCGCGTTAATATTAAGGAGTTAGTTGTAGAAAAATACTTGAGATACTCCTAGTATTTAGCATCATAATTAATAAAAGGTGAACCTTTTTATAAGAGTCATATTGCAGGATCCAAATTCAAATAATGTATGGTGTTTTTTTTAGATTATTATTACTGGTGTCTTTTAAATTTTAAAGTCATTCTCAATTTATCTCATAAATTTTAAATACTCACTTTACCTCATGAATTTTAAATTTCTCCCTGTTAACCCATTCTTTTATAATTTATGTTAAAATCAGATAGAAAAAGTTAGAGTTTAAGCGACGCTATGTGATTTTTATTTATTTATTTTTAATAAAAATTCAAACAGAAAAATTACATGATTACATTATTCTCTTTTTTTTATATGTTTTTAACATAAATTATAAAATAAAAGGTTAAGTGAGAATAATTTAAAATTTTTGAAATAAAATTAAAATTTTTAAAATTTAAAAAGTAAATTAAAAATAACTTTAAAATTCAGTAAATATTAATAATAATAATTTTTTTCTTTAAATAATGTGCGGTGTTGAGCATTAGAGATGTCATGTTTCCCAAACATTGTTAGTTGTTGTTTTTGCTACTAGGTTCTTGTAATTTGCTTGAAAGTTGGGTCTCTTAATAATTTGACAGATGACTAAAATATAGATTGTGTAAGTACAAGTACTAAAAAAGTACAATAAGTGAGTTAAAAGAGAAAATAAAAAATTTTCTTTTGATCTGGACCAAAGAGAGACGTCCAGCTTTCTTCCTGTATCAACACCATACGCGCCATACTAGATCAGCTTGTGAAACTGAAGCCTTTTGCGACTGTCTATTAAAGGACACTTGTTTTATGCAAAATAAAAGAGCACTTTTTTCATGGAAAATTAAAAAAAGGGCACTTTACTTCTTTAGTTGATGCTTCTGTCCTCTTGTTAGGGAAAATAGCTGTCTAAGGGCAATAACGGTGATTCTCATGAATTACCGCCTAAAATATGTTCAGTAGATTATTACGACCGTTCAATAATGTTTTCAAACTAATTTTATCTTTAATATAAAAGTAAAAATAAGATTATTTTAAAAAATTATTCTCAGACTGATTTTAAAATTAGGTTTAATTAATTTTTTAAAAGATTATTTTGAGTATAATAAAAAAATAAAATAGTGTTTAGTTATAATTATTAATTAATATATTATAACTTTATTGATAAGTACTAAGAAATGAAAACAGAAAAAATAAAATAATTTTTAACCGTTTTTTAATTTTTTTATAAAAATTATTCTCACTATTTTTTATTTTTATTTTTTTTAAATATTTATTAAATAAATACGATTTAAAGACTGTTTTTATTTTTATGTCTTAAAAAGTTTGTAAAAACATTTTTAAAAATAAGTAAAAATTAATCTCAAACGCACCCTACATTTTCTACATAAAAAATAAAATAAACTGTGCACATATATTTTCTTTCCATTTATATTTTATTATAATTAGACTATCTAATTATTAAAACACAGTTTCTACGCCGGTTTTGGGGGCTTGGCCTCGTAAGTGGCAGGTGTTTAGGGTATGCGACTCTTGAAGGCTTTCTGATTTGGCAATGTGAGTGCGGAAGAGGAGTACTCCACAAAAATTATTAGGCGCGTTTGGAACTCGTTTTAAAATAATTTTATTTTTTGTATGAAAATAAAAATAAAAATATTTTCAATCTCATATATAAATAATTTTTAAAAATACGTTTAATAATTTTATTAAGAGATTATTTTCAGTATAAAAAAATTCATTAATGTATTTCTTTCTCTTTACTCGAGAGAGGAGAAAACGAAAATAAAAAATAAAAAATGACTAAAAGTCGTTTTTCATTTCTCTCTTATTTTACACTAAACTAAAAAATCGTTTTCATTTTCATTTTTTATCTTTATTGTGTCAAACGTCGTTTTAGAAACATTTTCATTTTTTCTTTCTCAAAAAATGTGAAAAATAAAAATGAGATCAATTCTAAACACGGTGATTAAGGTCTCATTAATTTTACCAGTTCAATTTAAAAATTTGAGTTTTAGTACAGTAAAAAGCTCTAAAAAACAGTCACATTTAACTTTTTTATTACAATAAAAAATTCTCATATAAAATTACATCTTAATTCAAATTAAAAACTCAAATCTAAGAACTAAACATGCTAAGCTTTTGGCTCCCTTACCGACAGTCTGTGGGAGATTTCTAGTATTTATGAGGATGCTTGGTTGGTTGCCTGACATTTCTCGTCTTATGAATTTCTTTGGATATAGAAGGCAACACATGTTTGTTGTTCATATATTAATATCATTGGCTTCTCTTTTTTTTTTTTTTTTTTTTTTTTTTTTTTTGGCTTCGGAAAGTATTATGTTGTTTGGATGTGAGGCTCTTTGAGTTTAGGTTGCTAGTTTTTGCTAGGTGCAGGATTTTTCATTTCGTTGTTGCTAGTCGTATGTGGCTTAGCTTCTTTCATTTTTGCCAATTTTATTTTGTTGCATATTTTATTAGGAGGTCAATATTAAAAAAGAGCAGTTTTAATATTAGATTATCATTCTATATATATTTAAATCATTAAATAAATGAAATGTACTTTTTACATTGAGACGCACTATAGCTCTATAAATTTATATGTTAATAAACACGGTTATTTTCAAGTTGATTCCCAACTGAAATTAGTAGTTCGAATACTTTTACAGTATTTGTCTATTGGTAAGTACTGTTATATTTAGATTAATATATTTTTGACAGCCTAATTAATAAGGATTTACGTTATAAATTTGTGATTTCTCGATATAGAACTGATGCTACTCATAGCTCAAACCATCGAAATACTAGTAGCTACCGCCAGTGAAAAAAGAAAGTTCTTAATTTTTTTTAAAAAGTACACAATTATTTCATCTGCAAATCTTTATACTTTTTCTTTGTTTGATATAAGGTGTCGCATTTGAATTTGTGATATCAATATTACAAGTGTCTAAACCTCCAGGCTGCAACTTATAAATGTGTCGTCCACTTGTCGTGTTTCACACTGTTATTGATCTATTACATTCACCATCCAATACCCATAATCAACCAGACTTTAGGGTGTGTTCAGCGGTCTCAAAAATTCAAAAAAAAAAAAAAATTCGAGTTTTAACTTTATTTAAGTTAATGCTTTTTAAGTTTAAATTTGAGTTTAAACTCGAGTTTAGGACTAAAACTCAAGTTTAAGTTTCCCTTTTAACTTGAGTTCAGAAACTCAAACTCAAATTAATGAACATTATTTTTTCTATTCTTAAAAATGCTATAACTTTTTCGTTTTAATCCTGATTGAGATGATTTTTTTATGCATTGACAACGAAAAGACGAATAAAACTCCACCCATATACCCTATTAAAATTTTTCATCACCATTGAGTTTTTATTAAAATACTATCTAAATACAAATTCAAGTTTTGACTCACTCAAACACAAACTTAAAAAGATTCTTATCTCAAACAATAACTCAAATATACGCAACTAAACACAAATTCAAGTTACAACTTTAACTCAAGTTATAACTCAAATTCAACTCAAGAACTACACTGAAGTCACACTCTAAAAGAACATGCTCAGTTTTTATTTTTTAATAAGTAATGTAGCATTGACGTTTAGTTCATAGTTTAAAATTATAATTTAAAATTATTCTCAATTTATATATATATATTTTTTTAAAAATATTATAACGAGTTACAAATTATAATCTGAATTATGATACGAATCATTACTCTAAACGCATTGAGATTGGAGTAATTGGTGAGGAGAATAGTAAATACCTTAAAAAGGAGTCGTCGTTGAAAACAACAAAAAGGCTTTCAAAGTTATCTTTAGCAAATATTTAGGATGAAAAAGGCTATTTACTTTAGTATTGTTTTAATTAATTTTTTAACAGTTAGATCAGTACATAAATATTTACAACGAGCGATACAAAATTATTTATATTTTAAATCAAACCATTAAAAATTTAATCAAATAATTAAAACACAGTTTTGATTGGTGGAGTAAAATAACATTTATCTACTATAAATGCACTCTTTTTTTATTTTATTTGAAAAGAGAGCAAATATATTGGAATGATCTTCATGTTTTTTCTTTTAATGCCAACTTAGATTTTATAATGAGGCAGAACTAGGAGGAAAAGGAACTTGGTAAGTTTTGCTGTCCGAAACAATTTTCACAATTTTTTCCCATCGTTTAGCACACTGCGATCACTTTACACTCGTATATATATATATATATATATATTTTTTTTTTTATGTGTAATTGTGTATTGCTGTATGTACAATGTATGTGTACGAGATTTCCCTTCTGACAAAATAAATTCGATATCAAAGCTTAGAACTTATAAAGTCACCAATATGAAAGAAAGATCAAGTAAAGCCTCAGACAAACGGCGCAAACCCACTTGGAATTGAAGCCAAGTTGATAAATATTCATGCCTTTCTCGCCATTTCATTGGTTTGCAAAATTTGGAAACACAAATTTTTCAACCGTGACCGTGCTCCGATGCAAGTAAGTACTGCAAGTATCTTGTGAATTTACAGGACCGCCATTAGCCGTATCTCAGCAAACATACAATACACCAGTATAATGACTCATGAGAATACCATTCCTGTCAGTTTACCCGTCTATGCTCATAAATCCAAGTTATTACATTAATTTGAGTTTTAAATTTAAATTTTATTATAATAAAATTTTTAAAAATAGTCACATCTAATTTTTTTATTATAATAAAAAATTATCATATAAAATTACATTTTAATTTTAAATTAAAAACTCAAATTAATTAACTAAATGAGCTTACTTTTGCTTACTAAATTTCGTTTATTTTACCGATTTGAGTTTTACTATAATAAAAAATTTTTAAAAATAATTATATTTAATTTTTTTATTACAGTAAAAAATTTTCATATAAAATTATATCTCAACTTAAATAAATAAACTAAACATACCCTTAAATACGAACTCCGTGCCGTTATATTTTAAACGGCAATAGACGAGAGGAATGACATTGCACATTTTTAAAGAATTTAAGATTCGTTTCGTAAAAAAAAAAAAAAAAAAAAAAATGAAACTATCACATTATAAAGAATGTCCGTGCAATTTACTTTTTTTATTAACGAAGTGCTAATGATCACACTGATACGTGGTAAAATATCAATCATATTTCATTTCATTTCACACAGCTAAGGCGGAAAAATGTGTAATAAAAGGTACTTTTTTGTGATTTTGGGAGTTCCTATTTTGATTAGAAGACAAACTCAGTACCAAAGTAAAAGAAATGTTATGATGATGTTTGCTTTGTCGTCCTTGACCTCGTTTGGCGCTAAAACAGGGAGTAAATGCACAAACATAAATTACCCCCGGCAAGTGAAAAACAACGCCAAATAATAATTTGTTTTAAAAAAGAAATAAAGAAATCAAGCAGTATGATCTCGAAATGACCAAATTAACTGCTACCATCTGTCTCTAGCTCTGTTCAACATCGGGCATTCATGAAACAAACCAACCATCTTTATTACTCTGCACCAGATGGCAGACTAGTGTACTGAAAGGCTCCTTTCGAGAGATTTTCAAAAGCCAAAAACAATATTAATATTTCCCAAAACCCTCTTTGTTTTTTTAATCTTCTTCTTCGTTTTAAGCTCTGTATCTCTGAAAGTAGTTCGTTTCTCTGGTGTGAAAAGATGGTTGGAACTCCAGTCAAATGGCTGGTTCTGATATCCCTAACGAGCTGCTTGCTTTTCAACGCTGTAGAATTATCAGCCAAGAAGACTTACATAATCCAAATGGATAAATCAGCCATGCCGGAGTCGTTCTCAGATCACTTAGAGTGGTACTCGTCGAAAGTAAAGTCAGTTCTGATGAAACAGAGTGATGATGAAGAGAGGATAATCTACAGTTACCAAACGGCTTTCCATGGAGTTGCGGCTCAGCTAAGTGAAGAAGAAGCTGAGAAGCTGGAACAAGACGACGACGTTTTGGGTGTGTTTCCGGAGACTAAGTACGAACTTCACACGACGAGAAGTCCGATGTTTCTGGGACTTGATCCGAGGCAGGACAGGGATAATGTCTGGTCGCAGATGCTGTCCGATCATGACGTCGTCGTGGGTGTGCTCGACACCGGAATCTGGCCGGAGAGCGAGAGTTTTAATGACACCGGGATGACTCCGGTGCCGGCTCACTGGAAAGGAGAGTGCGAGACGGGAAGAGGATTCGCGAAACGACACTGTAATAGAAAGATTGTCGGCGCGAGGATGTTCTACAGAGGATATGAAGCGGCGACGGGGAAGATCAACCCGCAGAGCGAGTACAAGTCGCCGAGGGACCAGGACGGGCACGGGACCCACACGGCGGCCACCGTCGCGGGGTCTCCGGTGAAGGGGGCGAACCTCCTCGGCTATGCGTACGGCACCGCTAGGGGAATGGCTCCCGGTGCGAGAATCGCGGCGTACAAGGTCTGCTGGGTCGGCGGGTGCTTCAGCTCCGATATTCTCTCCGCCGTCGACAGAGCCGTCGCCGACGGCGTCAACGTCTTGTCGATTTCTTTAGGCGGCGGGGTTTCGTCGTATTACAGAGATAGTCTCTCCGTGGCGTCGTTTGGGGCTATGGAGATGGGCGTTTTCGTGTCGTGCTCGGCTGGGAACGGAGGACCCGACCCGATCAGCCTCACCAACGTTTCTCCATGGATAACCACCGTCGGAGCTAGCACCATGGATAGGGATTTCCCTGCCACGGTTAAGCTCGGAACGGGGAAAACTATTTCCGGAGTTTCGCTTTACAAAGGAAGAAAAACTCTCGGAAGCAACAAACAATATCCTATTATATACATGGGAAGCAATTCCACGAGCCCGGATCCAAGCTCGCTGTGCTTAGAAGGGACACTAGATCGCCGCAAAGTCGCCGGTAAAATCGTTATCTGCGACCGCGGAATCAGCCCTCGAGTGCAGAAAGGACAAGTCGTCAAAGACGCCGGTGGCGTCGGCATGATCCTGGCCAACACCGCCGCGAACGGCGAGGAGCTCGTGGCGGACTCGCACTTAATCCCCGCCGTGGCCGTCGGAGAATCCAAAGCCAAAGAGATAAAACACTACGCTTTAACAAACCCAAAGACAACGGCAAGCCTGGCATTCCTAGGAACACGACTAGGAATCAGGCCGTCGCCGGTCGTGGCGGCGTTTTCATCCCGAGGGCCTAATTTCCTGACGCTTGAGATCCTGAAACCCGACATGGTCGCTCCAGGAGTGAACATCCTCGCGGCATGGACAGGGGATTTGGGACCATCGAGCTTGCCAACGGATAAGAGAAGAGTGAAGTTCAACATCCTGTCGGGGACTTCCATGTCGTGCCCTCACGTGAGCGGCATCGCTGCATTGCTGAAAGCCAGACACCCCGACTGGAGCCCCGCCGCCATAAAATCTGCTCTCATGACGACAGCTTATGTCCACGACAACACTCTAAATCCTCTGAAAGACGCTTCAACCGCTGTCCCCTCTAACCCCTACGACCACGGCGCTGGCCATGTCAACCCGAGAAAGGCTCTCGACCCTGGCTTAGTCTACGATATTCGGCCGCAGGACTATTACGAGTTCCTTTGTACGCAGAGTTTGACTCCGACCCAGCTCAAGGTTTTCTCCAAATACGCTAACAGGACTTGCAAACACTCTCTTGCTGGTCCCGGGGAGTTGAATTATCCGGCTATTTCTGTTGTTTTCCCTGAGAAAGCGTCGGTTTCTGTTATCAGTGTTCGTAGGACCGTTACTAATGTGGGCCCTCCCGTTTCGAACTACCATGTTTCGGTCTCGCCGTTTAGGGGTGCCTCTGTTAAGGTCGAGCCGAAGAGCCTGAGTTTCAACAAGGCGGGTCAGAAGTTGTCTTATAAGGTGACTTTCACGACTAAGTCACTGCAAACGGCGCCGGAGTTCGGAGATTTGGTTTGGAAAGATGGGGTCCACAAGGTCAGAAGTCCAATTGCCATTACTAGGTTGCCTCCCATGTGAGTTGTGAAATCTGCGGTGGTGTTTTTCTGCTACAAAATAAATAAGGATTTGCCTTTAGAGAGCTCAAGAGGGTCACTCAAATTTTTTTTTCGCCCTTTCCTTTTAGTTTGGTGAAATGATGATGAACTTATATTCCTTTGTTTCTTGCGTGATGAAAGTGAGATTGAACCGTCTAGCACTTGAAACATGACTAGAAAAGTTTAATCATCTCTATGTCAGTGAGCTTGCATTTTGGTTTTTGTTTTATGTTGCCTTTTTCCAGAGAATGTTCAGATCAACTAAGGAAAAAAAAGAAAAAAAAAAGATCGAATCGATCCAAGAATTTGCCGTTCTCACGTGGCCAATTTCGAGAAATAGTGACTGGATTTTGTCTTTCTTCTTGGTTCATTACAAGAATGCAAAAACTATTGTGTAGAAGAATTATAAAAAATTCTGCTCATCATGGGCGTATCGTAGGAAAATCTTGACGGTGGATTTCTGTTTTTGAGATCACTTAATCTTTTTTAGATTGATTAAGGATTAATGCTACAGATTAATATAGAGAAGACAATAAGTAAGATTTTTTGATCTAGTCTACTTGTGGATATACTAATATTTTATTGAATACAATCTTTCTCTGATAGTTTAATAGTGCGTAAAAAACTTAATGAACTTCCATGGTTTTATTTATAGATTTTGTACACATGAGTGACTTTCTCTTCATTCTCCGAGGAAATCATCATCTATCCTTAAATTTAGGGATTTGGCAGTTGTATTTTCATGATTACAGCTCTCAGTTAGGCGAACTACCCTTATCAGCTACTTGGTTTCCTGACTCCGACAGTAATAGTTGGTACAGTATATCTTTCATTGAGTTGACATAACTATCTTCGGATTGGACTGGGCTGCTACCCTCGACATCGTGACCCCCACAACTTCAGCGGGGTTCTCGATGTCTGTTACCCTGCATGAACTCTCGACGTCCAAAGGGCACCCTAAGTACAGTAGTTTTCTCGACGCCAGCGATCGATTCTCAACAGGGAGGCCTCAGACGCATGTCGTTCAAAGGAATGATTAATCCCTCGACCATGGTGTAACAATTACCCCTAGGTTGCAATATCACGTTGTGATGTCCTAGGCTATGCTACGTCGAGAGTTCCACGTGGCAGATTCCCTCCTGCAGACTATGGCGGCTGCTTGTAGGGCCCTTTCTTGCTTGTTTCCAGAACATGTCGCCCAAATAGGTTAGGGGTCGAGAGGTCATCACTTCCAGGGTTAGGGATGACCCTGAAAATGCCGGGTCGACGAGTACGTCTTTTGACAACAGCGAGGACTCTTTGCTTCATCAGGTGGATGAGTATGCCGAGGGGTCGGTCTCGACCTCCCAGCCGGATGAGCTAATTCTCCTCGATGATGAGGATGATGGTCTGAGGGTCGGCCCTGCTGGGAGGCGTGGCTACGGGGTGGCGTCAACCAGTGGCGTTTCAGGGATGGTGACAGACGTCAATCCGTCGAAGATAAAGCCCCGGGTTGCCATGAAGGCATTTAACGATGCGGGAATCGACGCTAAAAATTTTTATTTGATCATCCGACCCCCAATGATAGGGCTCACAACCCCCATGCCAGTCATATGACCGTATACACGCGCTCTCTTAGTTTTGGGTAGACTCTGCCTTTTCACCCTTTCGTGAAGGCCCTTTGTGGCCTTCACAGGATTTTTCCTGCCCAACTGTCACCCAACTGTTGGGTGACAATAAACTCCATGATAATTTTGTGGAGAAAATTTTTGAACCTTGACATAACCGTCGAGGAGTTTTTGTACTGCTATGCCCTTAGGGGTTCCCCCGGCCAGAGGGGATTTTTCTACTTGGGCTCCCACTCTAAATCTAAACCTCCAGTCCCACCTATTGTGGTCGAGAAGACTTCTACTTGCCACGGGTGGAAGCCCCAGTTCTTTTTTCTCGGTGGTAACTTTAACTCTCACCCGCTCGACGGTGAGCGTCCTTTGGGGACGCAAACAGTATTCAGCAAATACTGTAGGTTTCCTTTTTGTTGAATTTTGGTAACATCTCCCCATCTGTCGAGCTATCTTACACATGTTGCTCTTTTCTGTAGGTGAAGTTTGTGCTCGACCGAAGCTTTCTTTAGCGGCCCTAGCACGAGTCGAGCAGATCAGATCCTATCCCTTTCTGAGTCCATCATTAATACCCCAGAGAACCGTCGACTGTACGGTTTGGTGGTCGACCTTGAACCTCTGCGCCAGCCGGTTGCGCCCCCTGCAAATCTCCTCAGCGGTAAGCTGGAACTTACTTCCCCTCATCTCTCAGTAGAAGGAGAGGGAAATGGTAGAGGAATTCTTGGATCTGACATTTTCTTTATTGTGCAGCCGTGCCGTCTACCATGAGGTACGTTGTCCCTCCAAAGTTAAGAAAGAGAGGCGGAGGGGCCTCTTTCAAGTCGTCGAGTCAACCGGAGGTCCAAGTCACTCCAGCCCCGAGTGCCACTGAGGTTCCCGCCCGGGGAAATTTTGTCGTCACCCCTGCTCCTAAGAAGTCGAGGATGGAAGAGCCACAAGGCCCCTCATCAATCGAGAGGTCTTCTCGGGCGTCTCGACGCCTGGACAAAGGAAAGGGCGTTGAGGTTGCCGTGAACCTAGAGGTCCTTCCTGAGCCTGAGGGGCCCTTTGTAATGCCGGGGTCGAAGATTAATGACCCCTAATTTCTTGTTTCGGACGTGGTCGACCACGACATGAATCAGAATATGCGCCTCTCCTCTCGCAGTTTCACCCAGACTCTTGGGACAAGTTCGCAGGGATGGACCTTCTGGAGCGCCATCGTATATAGGTGATCCGCCAAATCTCGGTAGGTTTTGTTTGCTCACTTCTTGACCCCCGTTCTCACATAGTTAATCTGTGATTTCTTATCCATGCCCTTTCTTCTTCGTTGTCCAGGCTCTTGAAGCTACGCTCCTGAACTATGTGGAGCTCGACGCCTTGCTAAGGCAGGGCGTCCTGTCGAGGGCTGCGAAGTGGATATCTCAGCTCTGCACACTGCTCGGGAGGAGCTCTTCTCAGAATTGGAGGCCGAGAAAGCCAAAGTTAGATCTCTGAGGGAGGCGATCACTAAGGAAAAAAATGAGAGCTTCCAGAAGGGCCTCAGTGAAAGGTGCTCCAAGGCGGTCGAGGCGTACCTTGTGATATGAACCCCGCCAACAATGTGACGAAACCCGTAGCTAAATATGTGATACGATCTAAGATCTTCAAAAATTGATGAAAACTGCGACTCGTTGCTTAGCAAAGTAAGAACCTTGGTATGGTGAAGACGCCACAAACGAGTAAGAAAATTCTGTTTGATAAGTCAAGGGTGAACGCCACAAGGAAAACCTTGATAAGTTCGGAATAGTTCTTCAAGAACTAAGAAGAATATCTCACAAAGTGAATAAACATCAAAACTTTTTTATTAATTTTCATTTTTCAGCCTTAAATAGCCGAAAACAAACTGAAAAAGGTTTAAAAATTAAAAAGTCATATCCTATCCTTAATGTGATAGAAGCCTAAAATAAGATAAACCTAAACCAAAATAAACGCATGCTTAAAGCTTATCCTAGGGAAGGAATCCAAATTTGACTCCAACTCCTTCCTTCTAAACACCTAAAGATAATCTCTTAGGGAAGGAATCCGAATTTGAATCTAACTCCTTCCTTAAAAACACCCATTATGCAAATTAAATGTTTAAATTCAAACTTAAAGCTAAAAAGATAGAATTATGATAAAAGGAAAGTCTTTATTTGGAATTTGACTTGATCCCGGGCTGGAAAACACGCCTAACTTCTTGAAATTCCCCATTGCACGTGTATCCTAGATTGGTATGTAAGTTGGCCATGCAATGGCTTAATGGACGTGTAAGACTAATTGGCTCTCTTCCGGAATGGCTCAATGGACGTGAAAGACTAGTTGGCTCTCTTCCGGATTGACTTTGATGAGTATTTCTTGCATCCTTGATGTTCACATCACCTTGCATCTCCTGTCTTCCAACAGAAGAAAAAGAAAGTTGTTGAGGAATTCCTGGCTTCTGAGGAGTTCCGTCGTTCGGTCAACGTTCGGCTAAAGGCTTTTAAGTCGTCCCAAGAGTTTTGGGACGTAGTCGAGGAACGGGTGGAACAGTTTAAATCCTCAGAAGCATTGGAGGATATTCTTTCCCAGAGGCTCGACGCTTACCAAGACTCTATTGAGTTTGAGGAGCTTCAACTTTCCTTGATGAAGTCTGCTGGGGACCAGCTTCTTGACCGCTTCCCAAGAAAGCGCCCAGAGGTCGACTTGTCCTTCCTCGACGAGTCTGACGATGACGATGTAGAGGTGCTCGAGACAACGCCAGGTGCCGAGGATGCTGAGTGGGCACCAGGGGATGGGGCAACACTATGAGGACTTTTCTTTTATTTATTCATATATATAATTCTTAGAGGGTCATCATGCCGAGACATTTAATTTTTTGTTCTGTAACGGCCATAAGGTCGAGACTTGTTATTATATATATATATATTATATATGCTTATTTTGCGTGTGAATGCTGTAGACGTACTGAAAATTTTTGGTTAAGTATGGTTAAACTAGGGCTTTTTAGCACCTTTACAGACCTTGGGGTGGTCTTATTACCCCCTCGTTAAAGACAGTATTTGACGCAACATTGGTCGACATTTATCGGTCGACGTAGATAGTAGATCTTCGAGTATGTGGAGCCAATCGAGTGTGATGTAGTATTTTACATAGATCAGATAGTAGAAAATTCAATTATACTTTTATTTATTTAGAGTTTACACGTCGACTTTTCAGCTTACAAAAAATAAAATAGACAACATAATAAAAATGCTAAGTGTGACCTTTAGGTCGACCTTTCTCGCCGTTATTGGTAGTAAGTCTTCAGTTAGTCTGCATTTCATGTGTGCTTGTTGTCTCAATCACTTATTTCTGCGAGTCGATAGGATCCATTTGCCACAACTTCCTTTATCCTGTAAGGTCCTTCCCAAGTTGGGCACCAAGCCCCAGAGTTCTTGGGTTTAGTATTTGGGGTTACCACTCGTAAAACGAGATCCCCTACTTTGAACCACTTATGCTTGACTTTTCTGTTGTAGTACCTAGCAGTTCTGGCTTGGTACGCGGTAAGCCTTAACTGCATGTCTGTGCGCCTTTCCTCTAAAAGGTCGAGCTCCAGGCCTATTCGGTCGGTGTTCCTACCTTCTTCATATCATATCACTCGACTGGTAGGAATGGATATCTCGACCGGAAGGACCGCTTTCACCCCATAAGCCATTGAGAATGGAGTTTCCCCCGTGGTCGTCCTACTGGTCGTCCTGTAAGCCCATAGGACCTTTGGTAGCTCATATGCCCACTTTCCTTTGTAGCTGTCAAGTAGTCTATTTAGCGTTATTTTGATGATCTTGTTGACCGACTCGACCTATCCGTTGGACGGAGGATATACAACAGAGGAAAAGTTCTTATGGATACCTAGCAATTCGCAGAATTGGTTGGTGTTATCATTGTTAAACTGTCTCTCGTTATCTGATATGAGAGAATGTGGTACACCGAACCGGTAGACTATGCTATTCCATATGAAGTTTGTACATTTCTCCTCCAATATCGTTGTCAGTGACTCGGCTTCAACCCACTTCGTGAAGTAGTCGACAGCTACAATGGCATACTTATATTCCGCAGGGGTCTTGTGTAATGGGCCGATGAGCTCAATCCCCCATTTAGCGAAAGGCTAAGGAGAGACTATCGACGTGAGATCTTCTGAATGCAGTTGAGGGATGAGGCGTACCTTTGGCAACCTCCGCATTTCTTTGCATATTTTACCGCTTCCTTCTTGAGGCTGGGCCAGTAATACCCCTACCTCAGCACCTTATAAGCTAGGGACTACCCCCCGCGTGGTGTCCACATACCCCGTCATGCAGTTCTAAGAGCACCCGCTTTGCCTCTTCTTCATCGAGGCACCGGAGCAGAGGCGTCGAGAATCCCATTCGATAGAGAATATTGTCATGCATGGTAAATCCCGACGCCTGGTACCTTAGCTTCCTTGCTTGCCGTTTGTCCTATGGGAGTTCGCCATCGAGCAAATATCTGATGATCAGGTCATTCTAACTCAGTTGGCAACTCATTGTCATGACTTCAGGCTTCCCCTCTGTGGAAGGGACTTTTAAGACTTCCACGGGTACTAGCTTCAACAGCTCGGCATCCTTTGAGGTGACTAGCCTAGCAAGGGCGTCAGTATTGTTGTTTTCTACCCTTAGCACTTGTTGTATGTCGTAGGCCATGAGTTTTCCTAAGGCCTCTTTAACCTTCTCAAGGTAGGCTGCCATCTTTTCTTCCCTAGTTTGATATTCGCCTTTCACTTGGTTCACGACTAGCTGTGAATCGCTGAAGATCTCTATAACCTCCACTTTTAGGTGTTCTACCAACCGGAGTCCGGCCAGTAACGCTTCATATTCTGCTTCATTGTTAGATGCGGGGAATTCAAACCTGATGGCCGAGGTTATTTTATGATCCTCTAGGGTATGTAGTACCAATCCTGCTCTACTGCCGTTATCATTGAAACTTCCGTCAACGTAGAGCTTCCATATGAGAGGCCCGCTAACAACCTCTGCTTCGTCTGGCAACCCCGTGAATTCAGCAACAATGTCGGTCAGGGCTTGGCCCTTGATGACAATCTATGGCTTGTAGTCAATGTGAAACTGGATGAGCTCTATGGACCACTTAAGGAGTCTCCCAAAAGCGTTGGGCGTTTACAGTACCTACCTGAGAGGATGGTTTGTCAAAACCTAAATGCTATAGGCCTAGAAATAATGGCGTAGCTTTCTCGATGTCACCACTAGTGCGAGAATGAGCTTTTCCATTTGCAGATACCTCGTCTCTGCGTCGAGGAAGCGCTTGCTAGTGTAATACATTGGCAACTGCACCTTCTTCTCTTCGCGGACCAGTACCGAACTAACGACGTGTTGAGAGACTGTCAGGTACATGCTTAGCACCTCTCATGCCGTAGGCTTGGACAGTAGGGGTGGCTTCCCAATGTATTCCTTTAATTGTTGGAACGTGTGTTCGTACCCCTCTGTCCATTGAAACGACTTGCTTCCTCTCAGGGTATCAAAGAACGATATGCACTTATTTGTAGATTTTGAAATGAACCTATTATAGCCCGTTAGCTTCTGCACTTCTTTTAGTTTCCGTGGTGATTTCGTGTCGAGGAGCGCCCGCACCTTGTCCAGATTAGCTTTGATTCCTCGACTGCTCACCACGAAACCTAAGAATTTTCTCGATTTGACCCCAAACAGACATTTGAGGGGATTCAGCTTCATCCTGTACTTTCCTAGGACGTCGAACATTCCCCGAAGGTCTTCCACATGATCCTTAGACTTCCTGCTCTTTACCAGCATATCGTCCACATATACCTCCATCATTTTACCTATCTGGTCTTTGAACATCCTGTTGACCATGCGTTGATATGTTGCTCCCGCGTTTATAAGGCTGAAGGGCATGACCTTAGAGCAATATAGGCCCCTGTTAGTGACGAACGATGTATACTCTTCGTCGTGGTGAAACATCGGTATCTGGTTATAACCGGAATAGACATCCATAAAACTCAAAAGTTCGTGCCCTATCGTGGCGTCGACTAGCTAATATATCCTTGGGAGCGAAAATTTGTCCTTTGGGCATATTTTGTTTTGGTCATTGAAGTCGACACATGTCTGCCACTATCCGCTGGGTTTTAATACTAGTACTGGGTTCGAAACCCACTCGGGGTACAGAACTTCCCGGATGAAGTCGTTTCTTATTAATCTGTCGACCTCCTCCCGTAGAGCTTCATACCTCTCGGTGTTCAATGGTCAACGCTTTTACCTCTTGGGGGGATACTTCTCATCTATGTTGAGCTTGTGACTCATTATGTCCGGGCTTATCCCCTCCATGTCCTCGTGGGTCCAGACAAACACGTCAGGATTGCTCCTGAGGAATGCTATCAACCCTTCCCGCCTATGTTCTTCAAGTTCTGAGCCTACCCTCAATTTTCTTGTAGGGTCATTTTCGTCAATGTAGACCTCGATCAATTCTTCGACCGGCCCCGTTCCCGTCTTATCGTTTGAGAGTCTTGGGTCCAGGTCTACCTCATCCGTTTTGGTCATGACCATCCTTATCTCTCTTCTCGCCTGCCCTGGCTCGGCATAGTGGCAGATCGTCTCTGAGTATGTGAGCCTCGTCTCATACTAATTTCCCCTCACTCTTTTGATCTCACTGGGTGTTAGAAATTTCATCATTTGATGATAGATCGACGTGACCGCTTTCAGTGCCTTCAGCGTCGGTCGCCCTATGACTGCGTTGTACTGGTCACCTCCCTTCACCACCAAGAACCGTGACATAACGGTCTAGATGTGTGGTCGGTCCACAATTGTCATTGGTAATTCTATCATTCCCTCGGGGATGACGCAATCCCCAGTGAAGCCGTACATGGGTTACGTGTTGTTCAACAGTCTCGCTCGAGGGATGCCCATCTTGTTAAGTCAATCAGCGTATAGAATGTCCACCGAGCTGCCGTTGTCCACTAAGATGTGGCAGACCGTGTGGTTACCGATCATGGCATCTACCACTATGGCACCATTTTGGGGGAAATGCACCCCGTTTGTGTCCGCTTTTGAAAACGTTATCTCGGCCTCCTCAAACTTTGCGGCCTTCGCCTCTCTACCGGACACACTCATGATCCTTTGGTTGAACTTTTCCTTCACCTCCCTTGCGTACTCTTTCTGCGCGCGGCGATAGGTACTGCCAAGGTACGGCCCTCCGAAGATTGTCCTTATCACGCCAATAGGTTCAGGGGGATGGTCTTTGCCTTTGGTCCTCCCGTCGGTTGTTGTTCCTCTAATTGTTGTTGCCTCGTCGGTCGGCTCGGTACTCATTGAGCCTCCCTTCCCGGATCAACCTCTCGACCTTATCCCTTAGTCGAAACACTCAGTGGTCGTGTGTCCGTTTTGACCGTGAAATTTGCATTACTTGTCTTGGTTTCTCCGCGCTGGGTCAGACTTCATCGGTGATGGGCGACGCAGTGCATGGAAGTGACTGATCTCGTGATAGACGCCCTAAATCCCCATGGTTAAAGGGGTGTAAGCGTCATACTTTTGAGGCTTGGCTCGTTTGGTATCCCCTACCCCGTTGAGACGTTGCCACCATTGTTGTTTGGGGCCGGGTTATACCTTTGCTCTGTTTGCATCTGAGGATTGCCTCGACACTTCTTGCCATTGTTTTGGTGGTTCAGCTGTCCCACTTCTTCTTTGGTGGGAGCCTCCACCTTGCTTTTTAAGGCCTTTTTGGCCTCTCTGCAGTAATGAATCCCTAGACCTTCATTAGGAATTCTTGGTAGGTCTGGGGTAGTCTTCGGTCGAGGTTCGTGCTGTACGGGATGTCCTTCTTTATGCTCAACAGGGCCCCATCAAAGCTACCTCATCGGAGATCCCCTCGGTGGCGGCCACCTGTTCCCCGAACCGGGCTATCCAATCTTTTAAGGACTCGTTTGGTCCTTGATACACCCTTGAAAGGTTTTGCTTTGGTAGGATGTACTTTTTGACACCTATGAACTGAGTCAGGAAGGCGTTCTTCAAGTCATCCCAGCTGGTTATGGAGCTCAGTTTTAAGGACCTAAACCATTTCCTGGCGGAGTCAGAAAGATGATTTCTGAACGCACGTCACATGACCTCATCGGGGTATCCGTGTAGGACCATGTGCCCTGTGTAGACTTCTAGGTGGTCGTCTGGGTCACTCCTTCCATCATATAATGGAATAGGTGGCGGCTTGTACTTATCGGGCAATGGCACCTGCATGATGTTCTCTGTGAATGGTTGGTCGTGAGACGTATACATCTTGGCGTAGACATTCACGGCCTCAGCCACCTTCCCCACGACTTGCTCGAAGTTATTCAGCCAACTCCCTATTTACTTTTCTAGTCTGGCCATCTTCTCGGCTAGAGCTTTATTCTCGGCCGCGAGCTCTTCTTCCTTGGTCTGCTGCACGTCTCGGTCGCGTCGAACGTTCAGCCACTCCCTCAGGTCTCCTCCGCAGATGGACGAAGATTCTACCAGGACCGCATTCCTCCGGTTCACGTTCTCCTGCAGTCGAGGCGGTACCTCTCGGTCATTTGTTGTCTGGGCTGCAACCCTCTCCTGGGCTCTCCTCCTGGCAGCTAGTTGCCTGCTCCCCACAGATCTATTCGACTTGGCTGGACGGGGGTTGTTGGCCCCACTGTCACCGACCCCCTCGGTGTCACCACGTCGGTTGCCAATTACTTAGTTCCCGACGACGGCGTTCACCGGGTTCATCGGCGGGGCATCGAATCTGGCCTTTATTCCCGTCCGACGAGGGCTGTGGCCATCCTTTCTACAGCCACGGCCAGTGTTTCGACCTGCCTTTGGAGCTGGTCAATGCGGTCTGGGGGGTTTCCAGCGGCTTATGGTTGTGCCCTGCGGTTGGGCTGTAGTCCCGCTGGTTCCTGACTGCCGTTGGGCGGATTCGTCGGATTCCTTCCTCCGAGGGCAGGTTTCTGGCGTTCTTGGCTTTTCTGAGTTGCCATCATGCTGTGGGTCTTTCTCGGAGCCATATTCATTGCTTACTGCTCGATTGATTTCTTGGGTTTAGGCCCTCCTTCTAGCGCCAATTGTTGACAGTAGTTTCCTCGACGCCAACGACCGATTCTCGACAGAGAAGCCTCGACGCTTGTCGTTCAAATGAATGATTGATCCCTCGACTATTGTGTAACAAATCCTAACAAGAATAAGAAAATTCACCATTTGCAATAGTATTTCCAGAAAGATGGAAAGGAAGACCTGTCCTTTTGTCGTGGGATCTTTATCCAACAATCCTTCCCTTGTCCGCTAATTCGTTATTAACTCTTCTATCTATATCCAACAACGAATCAGAACAAAATCAAATACCAGTAGAAACTTTAGGCAATCCACCCTAAAGGGGAAAAAAAGACACCTCAGGTAATCTTTTCTTTTCTTTTTTTATTTTTATTTTTATTTTTATTTTGATAGATAGAAAGGCAGTAAGGAACAGGGCTAAAAAAAAGAAACAAAGAAGGCTGCCCACAAGCGCCGAAGAAACAAGAGCCCAACAAAAGCAGATCTTAACTCCTAAACAAGCCCAACAAAAGCTTAACACCAAAATAAAGATTTCATCAAATGATAGAACTCATAATAGGGAAGAAATGTAGCAATTAGGAATCATATTTTTGGCTCGAAAACAATAATTATGGAAGAAAGGTCATATTTTATTTTTAAAGGTTTTTTTTTTATTAATTGAATTCGTAAGTTTACAATTAGAAAGATTTTCCTTCGTAACAATTTTATCTAAGAAAGCAGAATTTTATTTTGACTTAATTTTTTGATTAAATATAAGGTAGTTTCAATTTTTATATTAAAATTTTGAAACTACTCATTTTTTTCAATTTTATTTATAGGTTTTTGTTATCATTTGTAATAATATATGAGTCGCTTGGTCGATGAGTTTGAATTAGTTGAGTTTGAACCTTTTTGGGTGTGAATTAGGAAGGTTTGAAAAGTGTGTAAACCTTTGGATAAATTGAAGTCCAGCTTATTTCACTGATTCGAGTCTTGCTACAGTAAAAAACTCTCAGAAATAATCACATCTAATTTTTTTACTACAGTAAAAAACTCTCACATAAAGTCACATATCAACTGAAATTAAAAACTTGAATCAGCGAACTAAACAGACTCTGAGTTTAACAACAACCCCCACACCCGTTCATTCTCATTCTCAAGCACGAGCCTAGGACCAACACCTCTAGGACTAAGAGGACCTAAACTATCTAACTCGCAACATCATGGCCTCCACCAACTCTCGAGGACGGACCGACCATCCATTAAGGCAAACATCATTCGTCGTCTTCCAAATGGTCTCTAAAATCACTACTAATCATGAAAAAAAAAAAAAAACTCAGCCTAGAGCCTCCCCCAAAGCCCAAATTTCTTGAGAAATCAAGAATCTCCAAAGTGGAATTAATCTGAAAATTCTCCCATCTGAAACCACCTAGGCAAGCAAACCAAATAACTCTAGCAAAAGAGCAAGACAATTAAAGAGATGGAGATGGAGATAATCCCCACTAGACGTACCGCAAAACGAGCAACAAAACTAATACTTAATTAGCTGATTTATACGTAGAAAAATGTTGCAACTGGATCAATCAGCCTATTCTACTTCGCCTTGTGTCATCCGATTTGAGGGAATTCATTAGATCGTGAAGTTGCTTCACACCTAGCGTTTGATCTTTCGCTAGGAGCGAAGTTGTCCTTAAAAAGAATGGTTGGAACCGAGCCTCTGGTCAGACCTATAAGACTACTCGAATGGGGGCTTTTCATTAAGGGAAGGGGGTGTCACAAATAAAGTGAAAACCAATTAAAAATAAAATGCATTAGACAATGCAGGTGGTGTTTTAAATATAGTTTACTTCGCAAACAATGTCATTGCGCAAACTTTAATATTGCCGCTGTAATAGTTTTCTTTTCCTTAAAACAAAATGTCATCTGTTTTGATTGTTAGTTTGAATGTGTTACCAATGTTTAACCTCTATCACTCGATTTGCAATTGGAAATAGATCATTATTGGGGGGGAAAGA